>NC_084820.1:49612247-49912247 GCF_958449725.1 Rosa rugosa | reverse complement strand
TCTGCTGGTTTCAGAGTCGTCAGCGCCTCCACCCTCTGTGGTGTGTCTCCACCCTTCTTTGTGGTGAGTTTTCCCTAAGCTTTGTCTTAGATCTGAGGCTCTATGTCTCATTTTCTTTATCTTTTTCTTTGCTCCAGCCCAATTTATTTCCAAATGCCCAGATTTATTTTCACTTCTCTCATCCTCATACAGCTCCCCTTCTCATCCTCTACCCCATCTTTTTCTTTTTCCACAATTCTACCACCACACTTGTGCTCGACCTGGGTTTATACACCTAACTCTACACCTGGAAATAGCTGCCGAACCGGCACTCCACCGATGTGTGTGGACGTCGCCGGACCAGTGGCGTTGTGTTGCTCAGTGGTCTCCACCACCACGACTGTCGTTTTTATGTCTTTGGGTACCTTTATCCTCTTTGTGCAGACTATTTGGGTATGGAGAATGATGGTGGACAAATCTTTAGCATCCGGAACTGAAGCTTTGGTAGATGTTACTCTCTCTGCAGCTTGGTGGGCAGCATCCATGGCGGCGGCTGGTCTATTGGAGGCAGTCCTTTGTGGTTTTAGATCTAGGGTTGTTTTGATTGTTGTTGGGCTTTTGGGCCTCGGTTTATTATTTTCTGTAAGATGTCGGTTAATTAAGGTTTTGTCTATTGGGCTTCTAGGCATAGGACTCTTGCTTCCTTATGCACATCTACATTTGTAGTAAGTTTTCTGGTAATGAATAAACTATTTGACCAAAAAAAAAAAGCCCTCCATAATTAATTATGCTCCTATCAAACTGATTTTGGATGCAAACAGTTTCCGACTCTTCTTCCCACTCTAGAAAAATTCTTTCCCCTCCTTTATCTGATTTCAATTTCATCATTGTCATCCGTCTCTAATATATAAACAACAAAGAAAAAGAAAGTCATTAAAAATGATTAATTCTCCCTTTGAATTTGAGGTTCGGGCAACGTCTTCCCTTTTCTGATTTACATTTCGTCTACCATCTTAGGCTCTTCTTATTCTGGGAAGTTAAGATTTCCTGAACCAACCACGTTACAAGTGCTGGGTGACTGGGTCCTGCTCGTGAAGGATCCTTGTAGAAATTTTGAGCAAGGACAATGTTCCCCATCTCTCACTTGGTTTTACAATCTAACAGTCTTTGTCTGTTTTGATCAATTTCTCTATTAGGAATCTTTCAAGGCTCAGGTATCTCAACTTTGCTTCCTCTGTGTTTATTGGCCAAGTCGCATAAGAAATTTCACAGTTTTCCAAATTGTCATCCCTTAATCTATCTGTCAATCTTGATACAATTTTTGGTGAGGGGTTGTTCCAGCTCAAAGCATCAAACCTGGCAAACCTAGTTCAAAACTTAACTAGTCTTGAAAAACTTCATCTCACTAAGAGCATCTCCAACCATTTAGTCAAAAGCCAAAGCCATATGCAAAATATGACTCCCCTAATGTCATCACTATTCATTCAATTTTTGCATCTCCAACCATCTTTAGTCAAAAGCCAAAGTCATTTAATAAATTAATCATTTTCGAGAATTAATTAACTACAATATGTAGCACATGCAGCGGGGCCCACCATTTTTTCAGCCAAAGAAATTTGGCTTTCGTTCTACAAACTTGAGTCATTTTGACTCCAGTTATGGCTCAAGAGTCAAAATAGCTAAAGCAAGAGCATGGTTGGAGATCCCTCTACCAAAAAGCCAAAGTCAAAATGACTTATAGCTAAATGGTTGGAGATGCTCTAACATTAACCTATCTTCAACAATTCCTGATTTCATGGCTAACTTGTCATTTTTAACATCCCTTGTTCTAAGAAATTGTTCTAAGAAATTGCATGTGAGTTGTTTGACGAATTCCTACCACGAATTTTCAAGTTATCGAACTTAAAACAAGTTTTGCTTCAAAAAAAAAGTTATCGAACTTAAAGATATTGAAAATATTGAGTGTGAGATTCAACCAAGATCTCAGTGGTTCATATCGAAGTAGTCCTCTCATGAGAATGATACTTGTCGTTACTAATTTTTCGGAAAACCTATCTTTATCGATTGGAAAGCTTAATTCATTGAAAGAGTTGGATGTGGGTTCATGCGGTTTCTCAGGGAAGGTTCCATTTTCTCTTGGTAAGATGAAATTTCTATTGTGATTGAAACCTAAGAAGGAAAAATAACAAAACCCAAAAAACAAAATCAAATTTAGAATATTTTGGTTCAAATAAGCGTACAATTTGGGCATCAATTTTGGTATCATGTCCTGCTTCATTTCGGCATGGATCTGGGCTTTTTTGTTTTTTTTGGAGAGATTGATGATAAGTTGATATATCATATTCATATATTTGAACCAATAATTGATATAGAAGATATAGTTATTTCTTTTATACTTCCCTTGAATTTTTTTTCATTTTAGCTATAGAAGAAGGAGAAGTTGAAGAGAGATGAGAGAAAACTGAAACTCAGTAAGTGATAAGAGCAAGTTCACCCGTTGGGTCACCAGGTCACCCACTATTCACTACTTTTTAGTGTTAATTTCACCCTCTGGGTCACGAGCACAGTGTATTTCGTGCCCTGGGTCACGGGCACAGTGTATTTCGTGACCCAGAGAATGAAAATATACACTAAAAAGTAGTGAATAGTAGGTAACCCGGTGACCCAACGGGTGAACTTGCTCAGAGAGGGGGAGGGGGAGAGAGAGTGTGTGTGTGTGTGTGTAAAGGGCAAATGTGGAATACTAGAATGAAAAAGCAAAAATGCATGTAAACAAATATTAAAGAAATAAAAAGGGAGTGTAGAATGTAATCTAAGAAGTGTGAATTTCACTCCTCTTACAAAATGATATGCAAGAGTGGTTAATGTTGGTTAACTTAGATTACACGTGAGAGAACGTGCATGGTAGCTCGTAGAGATATATGCTTATGCTTTTCTTAGGTTTCGGTTTCTTAATGTTTTTAGTTGAGAGAATGTCAACTGGATGTGGGCCATGATTGATGGTTCCGTTTGGTGGGATTTAATTCTGCAATTCCTACATAGTGCTTTTGGTCATGACTCCTCAGCTCAGACTGAAAACCGGTTTCTATAGTTGGATTGTTCTCGTGTTCATGTTGGGAGTGTGCTCAACTTGTTATTTTTACATTTGTGTTTCCTTTTATTGGAGGTGGTTTAGGCCTAGTCCCCCACCTCCTTTTGTAATTTGGCACTTTTGTTACTTATTAATAAAAGAATTAACGAGTGAAAGATGGTGAGCCCCAATCTGTCAGACCGCTACAGAGGGGTTGGTATGGCCTAATCCTCGATAGTATTAAAAAAAAAAAAAAAAAAAAAAACTGGATATTGGCTGCTCTCAACATTACTCGTGAGGTGATGTGTTAACACATGTTACTGCTCGCGATTCCTCGTGAATTGATGATATGCTGTCTGGTTAAAAGTAAGCCCATATTAAGATTGTATTCAAAACAGCCCGGGCTTGATTTTTGATGAACAACTGCCCAACTCTTCTGGTGCACAAAACCCATAGAATTCCCTTATTCGGTCGAAGAGCACTACTAATCTACTATGATTAGGACACTATACAGGTCCCCACTGCCGAAAGGGCATAGCACTCTTGAGTGTCTTTAACAATTTCCAGTTCTTTTTTTTTTTTTTTTTAATGACAGAAAGAAACTTACAATAATTTTCCATGCCCAGTTGCTAGGTGAGCTTAAGTTTTCCAGTTGATATGGCAAGTCTAATATAGGTAAAAGCTACGTGTCCTCCTTTGGCTACTAGATGTATCATCACGGCCTAAGAATTGCTTTTCAGAATAAATGCCCTTTTGTTTTGACCTCGATCGTTAGCTCTATTGAGTTTCATCACTCCCATTGAATCATATAATATCAAAAAGAAGAAAAACCTTATGACCAAAAGAAAAATTATGGCCCTTTCAAAAAAAAGAAAGAAAGATTATGGCATGGAATTCTGATCTTTGGCATAATCTAATTACAGATTGGGAGAGATCTTTTGGTGCTTGAGGTAGCCGGGCAGGTATCTATATATCCTGTAGTGTTTCAGCGCAGAAATTGATGAAAATAACCAAGTGTATGCAATAACGAGGTAAATCTTCTAAATGAAATACATCTAGGGGCCATAGAAGCCCTAATGAATTACTAGTGAGTTACTTTATATAATAAGATTTGGTTTAGGATTTACACACTAGCTAGTGAAATACTTTAAATCTGTGTGGCGTCTGATTGTTCACACATTTTATCCTATAAAAAAAAAAAAGCCAATAATTGTTCACACAATTTTCATTAGGACTTAAGATTGAGAAATTTATGGCACTATTCTTCTTCTCTAAGATTCCCAGAGAACTTGACTTGAATTCTGAAACTCCAGTGCATGAGAATGCATGATATGGTTGATTAGATGCTTTGTTTCAGGACTTGCTAAATAGCTCTTACCCAATAGGAAATACATGTCAGGAAAAGTTCCCTCTTTTATATATGGACTTCATATTTTATTACCAGCTTCTCAATCATGATCTGATGTCTTTTTCCCTGCCTGAGTAATCTCTTTCCTAAACATACCTCTCATCATGTGATAGAATTGATACACAAATTATCCAATAGGTAAATATTACATTCTTGATTGATCGAGATTAGACATACCCGTATCCGCAATTATATTCTTAATGCTCAGGATCATGCTTCCCATTTGCAAAGAACTTCTTTAAAGGACGACGTACAATTTGGATAGTACGTAAAAAGGAAGGCTTGTCATAAAGTTTTGATCCAAAACAGATAAGATGGACAGATAGAACTAGTTTTATAATCCCACAAGCTAGCTAACACCCCGCTTTCTAGTCTCTTAGTAAGGAAGACACCCAAAGGATCAATTTAACAATTAGAAAATATGGTTCAAAGCCCTCTAAATCTAGTTTTCAGGAACTAAGATTCTGTAGTTACATTCTTTATCCTTTGATTATCTATACTTCTTTGTTTTATACATATATACAAATAAAAAATTAGAAACAGTCATACAACAATGCGTCTTGGATTTTACATATGACATTGCTCATGAACTTACCTATATCAAGTTTTACATGGCAGATGTCTTCATTTATCTTTTATCCAGTTAACGATATTAGAAGAGGGGAATTCAAACTCGAAATAACAAAGTGTTGGGAGGTCTTGAGAGTAATGGCGCTTGGTTTTTGGGGTCGGAGGAAATTGGGAAGTGCCACCTAAAATCCAACAGCCTATCCTGTTTTCTGCACAATATACCCATCGAATTCTCGTCATTTATTCAGTGGATGAGCACTACTATAATTATGATCCTACACGTCCACAAACTTTGGCTTTAGGTGCATGTGTAAACAAACAACTCATTTTAAGTGGCCATGCCAGAAAGCTACAGCATGAACTCTAAAGTCCCTTTAAAAAACAATATGAACAATAATTTTGAACCAAAAGGGAAAGCCAATATGGATTAACTTTGCCAGTTGCTTTAAGTTTCCATACCAATAATTAATTTGGCAATTCTAATTAATTGATAAGGCTATGTGCATGCCCTTGTTTAGCTGCCAGATTTTAAGTGTCAAGGTAATTAGACCTGCTTTTCACTAATGCCTGCCAAAGTGCCAATTGTGAAGATTTAAGATTCAAGAACTAACCCCCATATATACTTCCCCACTTTCTTTCTAACCTAGCTAGAGCTAGAGGTGGTATATAAATTGGACTGTATATTGATCTTTCCTGCTTTCCGGGTTTGAGAAAGCTATTGCTAGTAACACTGTGAATGGATATGACTTGAGGAGGTGAGGGTACTTTTCTTAGTTTGATTATTTCTAAATTAGTTGCATCGAGTGACATGTGTCCCCCTAACAAATGGTTTAAGATAGAGTAATGTATGACATGCATTCAATCATAGAACAACCAAATATAAAAAGGTCCTATGGCCAAAAGATTATAAAAGTATATATGTTCTTGCCGTAATCTAATTAGATGCAGAGCCGGCCCTGAGGGCTGCCCACTGAGGCAACCGTCTCAGGCCACCAGCTTCCGGGGGCCTCATAGCTCTGACTTTCAATAAATATTATATAATATATATAAACTATGCGCCTAAATCACCAATGCTATAAATTAGAGTAGTGGCAAGGCTGCCTTTTAGGGGTATTTTTCAGCATGAGTTTGAATCCCACTAATGACATTTTTGCATATATTTTCTTAAGTTTTTTGTATATTTTTGAATTAGTTTTTTTTTTTTTTTCGTACAGACATGTTCTCGAGTCATATGTCTTTGAAGTACTTATATAACATAAATACTATATGTTTCTTTTCGCTGTTATCATTATATAATTACTAAATTAAATAAAAAAAGTCATATGTCTTTGAAGTACTTATATAACATAAATACTATATGTTTCTTTTCGCTGTTATCATTATATAATTACTAAATTAAATAAAAAATAATTTGATAAGGAAAAAAAAATGTATATATTCGCCTCAGGCCTCTACAATCTCAGGACCGGCCCTGATTAGATGTGTGTGTGTGTGTGTGTGTGTGTGAGAGAGAGAGAGAGAGAGAGAGAGATCATTGTTGGGGCACTAATTAGAGTGAAGGTAAAATAATTAGGCACTTCGCTGCCATCCGGCCACCAACTCTTTGTTGAGGTCGTTTTCGAAGTTTGCTTTTTGTAACATTTAGAATCTAATTGCATTATATGTTTAGTGCACTAGCTGATTGCATATAAAAGTCGCAACAGATTTTACCTAGTCATGCATGCAAACTAATTAGGTTCTCTATGCATATACAATGGTTTCGTAAAATCTATGTGTCTATTGCGTATTATTATTTAAGAGGAATGTCAGCAAAATTTTTCCAAGCTTCTTTCTTCACAAATACTCACGTTTGTTTTTAGATCTAATTGTTAAGCGACTAAACAATCTTCAAATCAATTTGTTGATCCGATGCATGACGACTTCAGATGATTAAGCTAAATTGTTTTTTTTTTTTTTTTTGCCAGTAGTCTTTCTCTTGTTATTTGTGAAAGGCAATTCCGATCCAATCATAATAGCATAGCACAAAATGAGAAGGATAACAATGTTAAAAGAAGATGATTAATTAAAAAGAAGTTTGCTAGCATATTTCATTATCTAAGATGTGTTCTCAGTCAATTTATGTTCAACCATAACTCAATATATATTTTTTCCAGTAACAAAAATACATATAAACAGTATTTTCAATATTAATCATCACTAGCTAGGAAGAATTGCATAAATGCTTGACTCTGCTCGCCAACAGTAATAATACGACGTCGTTAGTAATACAGCCATATATCAGCGAGCTCTGAACTTCAACGCAATCTTTTCCTAAAACCTGACACTAAAGCTAGTAACCATGTATCATCTCTATATTTATACGTGTGTAGGTCGCATGTACCTATCTTACTCATAAATTACAAATTAAAGACTACCAAGTAGTAACCCTAATCCTATCCACTCTTTTTTCCTTCTTCCCAAACAAAAATAGTGATCACAAGAGATAGTACCAAACCAATCAATATCTGTTCATAGATCTACTAGTACTATTTTAATTGCTTTTAATTTCCAAGTTAGATTAGCACAAGCTTTTAAAGTACAATTTTCATCCTCAAATATACATATAAAAACATCTATTATATATATATATATATATATATATATATATATATATATATAATTTGTGTGTGTAATGTAACTAACCTCCAATAATTCGAATGCGTTTGGATTTCTGAAAATGTAATTAATTACGATTTGAAAAAGTGAAAAGATGCTACTTTGTATTATTATTTTGTTAGTGGGTAATGTGGAAAAGCTGAGCGATAAAGAAATGTACGTACTTGGTTTGAAGGTATGAACTTTATATTGTAGGACGTCTACTCCACTTTCCCAACCTGTAAGCTAGCAATGCGCTCTTTTACCGGCTGCATGTGTAAGCAGTAGAGAATTAAAGCAAGCCTTCCCCACTTCCCAGCTGAAGGTTTTGAATTTGGGCACCATTAGTAAATTAGGGTTTTAGCTAGGCACGTTGTTTTGTACGTCCCAATACCACGGTGTATACATACTTATAAAGAGGCTAGCTCTTTTGACCACTATATTGGGAGTGTTGCTTAACCCTATTCCCACTTACAGCTGATGATTAACGTTTAATTAGTTGTGACAAGGTATCACAGGGTTTTTTTTTTTTTTTTTGAAGAGACAAGGTATCATAGGTTGCTTTTTAGAACTTGTGAGCTTTTATCAAAGGAAAGAAACCCTAATCCTCTCTCTCAGTATTTGTGAGCTTTTATCAATATCTATACGATTATTAAGAGATATTTTGTCCATTTACACCATTTTTAGAGATTTTTTTCCCACTTACCCCATTAAGTTTTTTTTAATTCCCTCTTACCCAAAACACTCTAAGGAGGTCTTCCCTAATACCCCATTAAATTTTTTTTTTGTTTTTTAATTTTTTTTAATACCATTTTACCCTCACCCATTTGTTACTTAGAGTTACTTAGAGAGAGAGAAAAAAAAACCATGGGAGACTTGGCCGGAGCCCGGTCACCGGCCGTCGGAATCCGGTCAACTTTCGCCGGATTCCGGTCACCGGCTGCCGCCCACCGGAATTTACTGAAAATCTCACCGGAAAGTTTTTTTGCCCCCAATAGACATCTATCGCCCCCTAATAGAGGGGCAATAGACGTCTATTGCCCCCCCAATAGACGACTATCAGCCATGTATTGCCCCCCAATAGATGATTATCAACCATGTATTGCCCCCCAATAGGACTTTCAGTTGCCAGAATGAGAACTAATTTCCCTAAATTTAGACATATAAAATTTTGATTACAGAAAAAAAAACAAGGAGATTACATCAATTCAAAACGTCTATTGCTCCCCAATAGCCGTCTATTGCCCTCCAATGGAGGGGTAATAGACGTCTATTAGGGGGCAATAGACATTCAAAACTTCTTTTTTCTTTCCTTCTGTCCCATAAAAAAAAAAAAAAAAAGCTAGAAATTGATTTGGGCACCCCAATCAATAGTTGGACCAAAACCACCGGATCGAATCACCTCAGGAGCTCGCCGCCGACCTCTCTCACCTCTCCGAACCTCCAGTCCTCGTCGGAGTAGCCACCGACTTCGCTTGCCACATCCACCTCGTCGCGCCGAATCGTACGGCTCCGGCACCGAAGCTCGATGTCGATTTCTTCCGACTTGAAGCTCGACGTCGCCAGCCAGCACGTTTTTCTGGTACGGCGAGTCACCTGACCTCGATACGAAGCTCGACAGAGAGAGAGAGACGGCGGAGTCGTGTGGAGCGAGGGAGAGAGACGCCGGAGTCATCTGGGTAGAGAGAGAGAGACACCGGAGTCGTCTGGGGAGAGAGAGAGAGAGAGAGAGAGAGAAGAGAGGAAAGAGAGTGGCAATGCTGTAATTTATTAATTAGGCTTAGGGCAAAATGGTCATTTAACGTTAAACTGTGTAGGTGGGAACAAAAATCTGTTGCTGGGGTAAGTGGGCTAATCTTTTCTTATTTTGGTGCTTTGGGTCAATGACCCTTATTAAGAAAATAGATTTTGTTAGCCAAAATTGAAAATATATATCAAAATAACCCTGAAATATCAATAAACTTTAAAACTCATAAAATATACAGGGATAATATAAGCAAATTATAAAGAAACAGAAAAATTAAAAAAAATAGGGAAACAGATAAGTATGTGGGAAAACTACCAACCCCTAAATAACTACCCACTCACATTTTCTCTACAGATAAACTACCCACTATAGTTATCTACATATAACTTTCGTTTTTTTTTTCTTTTTTTATAACAAAAATTTTTCTTACACATGCAGAACTAGTTGGAGACTAGTATCAACTGAAAGAAACTATAATCCTCTCTCCCCACAACAGAGCTACCATTAATTTAATTTTCAGATCACCACTTAAAAATTATTACGAAAATAATTCAACTCAATTGAATATCGTTTAGTTATTTAGGTATCAAATAAATAGACATTTTATCATATATATATATATACAGATCCTATCCAGAGCGAGGCCTCGCTCTGAAATTTCAGAGTGAGGTTAGGGTTTAAGGTCACTTTTCGGTCGCATATCCACATCTCAACCGTTCGGTTTTTAGATAATAATGTATAGATCATCTCTGCAAAATTTCAGCCAAATTGATGATCTTTAAGGTATCTAACTCGCTTAAACCAATGGACGAACTGAATCTGTTCAACCTGAACCGTACTAGCCTTAAGGCAATTATCAATGCCTTAACGACCATCAATTTGGTTGAAATTTTGCAGAGATGATCTATACGTTAGTACCTAAAAACTGAACGGTCGAGATGTGGATATGCGACCGAAAAATGACTCTAAACCCTAACCTCGCTCTGAAATTTCAGAGTGAGGTTAGGGTTTAAGGTCACTTTTCGGTCGCATATCCACATCTCAACCGTTCGGTTTTTAGATAATAATGTATAGATCATCTCTGCAAAATTTCAGCCAAATTGATGATCTTTAAGGTATCTAACTCGCTTAAACCAATGGACGAACTGAATCTGTTCAACCTGAACCGTACTAGCCTTAAGGCAATTATCAATGCCTTAACGACCATCAATTTGGTTGAAATTTTGCAGAGATGATCTATACGTTAGTACCTAAAAACTGAACGGTCGAGATGTGGATATGCGACCGAAAAATGACTCTAAACCCTAACCTCGCTCTGAAATTTCAAAGCGAGGCCTCGCTCTGGATAGGATCTGTATATATATATATATAGGGTTTGTCATATATATTTAGGTACTCAATTGAATATCGTTTAGTTATTTAGGTAACAAATAAATAAACATTTTATCATGATCTAACCACTCAATTGATAATAAAACCATCCATTTCTTTAATATAGTAGTTAGATTATGAAAGTTTAAGATTAAACTTTGTTAATCACAAATGAGTGAATGAACAAATTCACTGTGAGAATGGAACCAAAAATCTTTCTTTTCCAAACCTTTAAGCAAGGTTGTCTTTTCTCGGCAGTATGTATAAATAGTATAGAAATAAAGCAAGCCTTCCCACTTCCCAGCTGAATGTTTTGAATTTGGACGCCATTAATATCTTGAACAAGGCACGGTTGTTTTGTACGTCCCAAGACCATGGTATATACACTACTTAGTTATAAATAAAGAGGCTCTTTTGACCACTATATTGGGAGTGCTATAACGCTATTCCCACTTACAATTGAATATGAAAGTTTAATTAATTGTAGCAAGGTATACCATAGGTAGCTTTTGTGAGCTTTTATCAATATCAAAGGAAAGAAACCATAATCCTCTCTCTAAGACAACAAAACTTCATTTGATTTTCAAATTCTCATTTAAAAATTATTATGACAAAATAATCAACTCAATTGAATATCCTTTAGTGATTGATGTGTATCAAATAAAATAGATATCAATTTCATCATCCTTATATATCTCAATTGTTAGCAAAACCGTCTATTTGATATAGTATATTGAATTATGAAAATGTAAGATTAAAGTTTGTTAATCATAAGTGGGTGAATTAATAAACAGATACTGTGAGAATGAAACTATAAATGTTGCTTTAATTAGATTATTATAAAACTACAAAAAATATCTTGAGATTACTTTGTGAAAGATTTCTCTTTAATTTGCAGACACTGGCATATTAGAAAAAGGCCTGATTCAGACAGGTCAACTACTTTCGAAGTACAAAATCAATGTAAAAATGTCAAACAAAAATAGAGATGAAAAGCATGTCTAAATCAGGTACATAAACAAAGTAAAGAAATTCAATAATTGAACTCGCAAATCTACAGCTAAATGAAGGAATATCTACCTGCAGCATAAGCGCCTTAAAATTAGGGGTTTGGCAATTAATATATTACCTAAAACATCAAATTTAGTTCAAAATGTAGACTTCCAACAGATCTACAGACATTCCTCTCCTGTCATTATATATGGATTGTTATGCGTGTTTGACATTAACCAATTCTCCTTAACAGCTGGTTATGCCATTAATTAAGAGATAATTTTTTTTTGCGTGCATGATTATCCTAAACAACGAGAGCAAATCAACTAATTTGTAATCTAGTGGTATTCTCTCCCATTTGGTGATTACCCTAAAGAAAGAGAATTTGAATCTCCCATATTTTCTTCAACGAATTTGTTTATTTACATAACATATGATTACCTGTTATCTTCATTGGATAGATCTGGATCAAATTTATCCATCCTATCATTCATCCATCAAATTTAGACTCATCCATCATTTATCCATCTTTTTATTTATCTTGATGCCTCGTATAATTACAACTTCATCCCATGCTACTATACTAAAATAAAATGGAAATTGGTTGATTTTTGTTGTCAAAAAAGAGTTCGATCGATCAGGATTCACAATTGACATGAAGAGAGTAAAATTTGGGATATAATTTTTTGGATATGGATTAAGTGTTGCTTTCTGCCTAAACGTTGTAAGAGTTCATTACGGTCTAAAATATGAGCCACCAACTCCTCCGACCTTATCTACATCCATACATGCAAACTTCATAGTTGTGGTTTCAAAAAGATCGGGTTCCTAAAATGTATGTCTTGTCAACAATTAATCATCGACCAAAATGTACGTTCGAAAGTGTTGTACTTTTGAATCAATATTTGTTGTATAAATTGTGAAAGAATAGAAGGTATGATGAAAATGGCTACAAATCACGAAATACATAATACAACATGAATGTAATTAGTCCTGAATATTAAATAATGCCTAAACATAAAAAAGAATATTATTGTAAACATGAGCATAATATATATCAACACTATAAATATTTTTCTGGTATATTTAACATACTATGCAGATCTTATTTCCTGATAAAAATTAAAAATGAGATGAAAAGCAAACTATGCAACAAGTAGAGTAGTGCCGTATCAAAAAACAAGTAGAGTAGTGGGGAACATCCTTTCACTGCTCAGAAACCGTCTCTTCTAATGTCCTAAGAAAAGAATAAAATTCTCTCTTAATAGCTAAGTCTGCGTGTCATGCAACTGTTTAATTAATTAGTCGTTATTTAAATATTAATCGTCGTTGTTTACACTAAATAATTCATGCAAATCAGCGATTGTGATTAAACGTGAAGCATGTTAATCTTGACCAAAGATAAGTTCTAAAAATGACATCTGTCTAGCAATTTGCCTTGATTTCTTCTTTTCAAGATTCACCTAACATATTACCTAAAACTTTTGGCTCCATGGGAGTTTAGATTGATGAGACTTTGCATTATAAAATGCAAATTATTTTAAAAGTTAAAGCGACGTCTTGCAAGTAACAGTTTGTGGGCAAAAAATCTTTCCCCGCAAGAAATAACAATATATCAGTGCATCTCATTTTCATATCTTCCATTGGGAAATTGGGATCGACTTGAACGTTAATTTTGGAGCTTACCACAGATTGATTATACTAATTAGCTAGCATTTGCTTTTTGTCGAGGCAAAGTTTTGGTTTGGAGTGGTCACTTTGGCTCTCTGATATTCGATCTCCAATGATGCATTCCCATTGCCATTGGATAGAGCATGGGAGGACTCTCTCTTGTTGGCATGGGGACATTTCTTATGCAAGTTCATTATTTATTTTCTGATCTATAAAGCTTCATATCATACCGCTTAAGTTTACTGGAAAGTGCATGAGATAGATGAAGACATGAATAACTAAGGGCAACAACTATTAATCCAATTAACTTTTTAGATCTTCCAAAATGGGATAGTATTTCAATTAACTAAGGGCAACAACTATTACTCCAATTAACTTTTTAGATCAGCAGGATTATTTTTACATGGGACTTTGGGCAATCTGGACCGAGCGAAATAATATATTGTGGAAGGGGACTAATTTTCAACCCATGAATCTGGTGCAGTGGACGTTGAGATTGTTGGAGGATTTTCAGAAATATCATCCCAAAGCAGTCAAGAAAAAGGGCAGGCCTAAGGTTAAGTGGCAGTGCCCACCGAGTGGAAGACTTAAAATTAATGTTGATGGGGCTTTTTGCTTGGAGGATGGTCGTGGTGGTATTGGAGTAGTGGTAAGAGATGACTCTGGTAAGGGTATTGCTGCTTTAGCTAGACCTTTTGTACATGCACACTCGGTTCTGAATATGGAAGCGGAGGCGTGTAGAGCTGGTCTACTTCTTGGTATTCACCAAGGTTGGACTGACGTTGACATTGAAAGCGACTCTGCCATCTTAATTGCTGCTCTCAAGAGTGAGGAGAAGAATTTCTCGGAGGTAAGTCGGGTTTTGGATGATTGTAAGGATTATTTTAATGCTTTCCATTCCATCCAAATCCGACATATTTACCGTGAAGCAAATGGTGTTGCAAATAGGCTTGCACATCTTGCTAGTAGGGGTTCATTTGATGATGTTTGGTTAGGGGAGACACCTGTTATTATTCAGGATGTTCTCTATGAGGATTATTGTCATTGTTTATCTGTAGCTCGGGGTATAGGTGTTACGTCCCCCCCCCCCCCCCCCCCCGATGCAAAATTTTAATATTAATATAATAAATAGAACTGGGCGTGGGGCTGAGCCTCCCAGCTAGGCTGGGTTCCAAACCCCTTTCAAAAAATATATATATATATATATATATGGCTATTAATGACTTCATTTATGTATAATTAATTAACAGATAAATTATATGTTAAGTAAAAATAAATAAATTCGTTAAAAAAATACGGGAGATTCTAAATAAATAAATTTGTCGTACATGACGAGAAAATTCATCGAAAATGCTAATAAGCATTGAAACTACACTTTATTAATTAATATATGATCTGTCCTATATATACCTAATCCATGTCTGTCAAACTAATAGATCCAACGTGAATTCTGTTTTGAATTTAAATACAACTGAAGTTGATATGTATAAGTTTTCCTCTTTAACTTGACCAACTTTTGTACTTCCTAAAAAGAAACTTTTGATTAATTTTATAATTACTGGGTTGCACAATAAAGTAATCACTGTTTCATGCATCTACATAATAGTCCAGCACATTTGATGATTCGTTTTATTTCAACCATGGTTTGAACTTTTCCTGTCGTTTAAAATTGTTGTGGTCATGATCATCGGCCTCGTAGCAGGTCCTAGATGTTCAGTGAAGAAAGCCCTTTACGAAACCTTAATTAGAGTAATAGTGCTGCATTTCTTTTTATTTGTATTTGGGTGTGAAAGATGTTACAAATCTTCAAAAGGAGCCAATTACCAACATAAAGTAGCTGGGTTTCCTATAAAATTTGATGTAAAAACAAAGGAAAAAGAGAGAAAGCAAAAGTATATACATAAAAAAGGTGATTATATTTTAAGGGACCAGCTAGCTCTACTATATTGGTTCACTTTAACATAGTGGAAGCACATCAGGACCTGTTAGTGGTGGAAGTGGGACTGAGAGAGGCTGTAAAAGCCATTTCAGCTTTTCAATTACATAAATACAGACAGTATGATGTTCCAAAGTCTAAACCCTTCAAAAGATAAAAGTCCAAATTAACCCTTCAATTATATATATATATATATATATATATATATATAGTCCGGCTACACTAAGAACGTCCTTAGTTTTTCTTAGGTACGGATTTCCGGTTTTCACCCACTTTCCGATCAAATTTTCACATCTTAACCGTTCAGTTTTTAGGTCCTAATGTATAGATCACCTCTGAAAAATTTCAGCCAAATTGGTGATCATTAAGACATCCAAAACTGCAAATTACAACAATGTAAACGAACGGTTCCGGTTCGACAGATTCGGTTCGTTCGTGTAAATTGCAGTTTTGGACGCCTTAACGATCACCAAATTGGCTGAAATTTTGCAGAGGTGATCCATACATTAGGACCTAAAAACTGAACGGTTAAGATGTGAAAATGTGATCGGAAAGTGGGTGAAAACAGTAAATCCGTTCCATAAGAAAAACTAAGGACATCCTTACCTGAGAAAAATTCTATATATATATATATATATATATATGGAGCGGTTCCAAAGAGGACATCCGCACTATTGCTAAAGTGCGGATGTCGACACAGCAGCCTCGATCAAGCTTCGACGGCGTGGCGCCGCTTGCCGGACAGAGGCCAGGGGTAGGACGGACCGGTCTGCAGTCGGTGGAGTCGCCGGCGACGAGGTTGCAGCTCTGCCCAGAAAGTTGCAATTGCAGGTCGAGTCGCTGCCCAGAACCTGCAACCTCGACCTCCTCCGACCTCGATCGCTGCCCAGAACCGTCTGGGATGCCTCCGTCCGCCAAGCCCCGAGCAGCCGTCGCCGCCTGGAACGTCGCTGCTGCGTCGCCGTCCGCACTTCAGAACCGGCCTATATATGTATATATATATATATTTCTTGATCCTTGTGAGTTGGAGCATGCATCACTTATAAACTAAGTTTCAAATGATTAGCAGGTCAGACTTTGCAATTAATTGAAATTTCTGAAGCGCGGACGGCCGCTTCAGAACCGGCCTATATATATATATATATATATATATATATATATATATATATATATATATATATATATATATATATTTCTTGATCCTTGTGAGTTGGAGCATGCATCACTTATAAACTAAGTTTCAAATGATTAGCAGGTCAGACTTTGCAATTAATTGAAATTACAAATGCATGATAGAAATAATAATAATAACAATGGTAAGTCATGCCAAGCAATCCCAATTTAGAAATAAGAACTATATAACTTGTTAGGATTAGCAATGAATTAACCACAAACCCTAAATATATAGCAGATCAAGTACAGACTGTACTTGGATCTCAAATAAAAGAAATAAAGATACGTACAGACTGTATGGGTTTATGCACGTTTTATGGATCTAATTGGGATATTCACTATTATATACATGCAAGCATGTTTTCGTTTCAAATTATATGTGAAACACAAAGAATGAAAACTAATTAAAAATCAAGACTTTCTCCAGAGGTTCCTGCAATCTTTGCTGTACCTTCGTACCTTGTGGTGAATCTATTGTATATACCTCTTTTTCATTGAATTTTTAACTTTCTAATTCCTTGATATTGGAGTTCAGACTTCAGAATATCTTTGCTTTCAGAAAACCCTTTTACTAGCTAGATTGATTGAAGAAGAAAAGCGTCTAGGCTAATCCTAAAAGTTCAAAAATCAAATAAAGACTCGATATTAAGAACAAAAAGTAGTTCAGGAACTTCAGGTTGAAGCTAGCTAATTCTCTCTTTTATTGTAATTATCAACACTCCCAACAACAATAAGACTCAAATAGCCAAATTAAGCATCATGGTAATACTCCAAACTCAATCTCTCTCACTCATGCATTTTGCTTCTGCTGTCTCAAATTCTTGTAAAACCTCTCAATAAACTCCTCCGCCGCTTTGTCCACGTGGCTGTCCTCGTCGGCCTCCCTCAACGGAAACGGTGAGTCCGTTATCCTCAGCTGGCGGACCATGGGGCTTCGCCCGAACCCTGGAAGTGAAGGCGTCTGAAATGGAGTCGGCATCGGGGACGCCTCCACCGCTGTCACCACCTCATGATTATTCAGAATCTCCAGCACAGCCTTAACGGCATTGACCGCCGCCACATCATCTTCTTGAGTGGCAGGCGCGTGGGCGCACGCAAAGAAGTGGCTGTGGTTGCTGTGGTGACCGCGGCGCTTGCCACTCATGAGATGGAAGCGGTAGTTGGGGGTGTTGCTGCAGCTGAACTCATACTCGCGCTGGGCGGCGGCGGCGGCTGAAGAAGCGGCGGAGGAGCCGTGGTGATGGTGGTGGAACATGAGGTTGCTCAGGGCTTTGCTGGCGAGCTTGCCGCGCTTCATCATCATGTTGAGGTCTAGCAGGAGCTTTCGCTTTGAGATGCCTTTTCTTAGCATGAAGAAAGCCACACGTACTATGCTCCATAGTTTCTTGGCTATAACGGGTAGATTATTTTGTTCCATTTTCAAGTTGATGAGGCTTTTGGTTTTTTCTTTCTTCCTTCCTTTCCTCTGGAGGGAGAGAGAGAGAGAGAGAGAGAGAGAGAGAGATGATTAGAGAGAGTTGTTGAGTACGAGTTCTAAAGAAGAGGAGGGATGGGATATATAAAGGGGGAGACGGAGGTATGTGGAAGAAGAGAGGAAGGGTTTTTGTATATTTTTCAATAGGCACTACAATCACATGTGAGTGCATAGCTTTTCAGTGTTACTTTAGTTTGGGGCATACACAATTATCATATGCCTAAACGTGTACAATTGTGTAGGCGGTATTTCATTTTCATCTAAAAGCTAGAAGTTAAAAGGCTTTGTTAACGGAACAAAAGATGTAATTGAATTTGCAAAGCAAAGAAAAAAAAAAGTTGGAAATGATCGATTCCTAATGCACATGAGATATAGCCAAATAGGTAATTACAAAACATTTTATTGAACTCTGATTTCGCATGCATTTTACCATTTAAACTATTTTGGCAACTATACTTTTCTTAACACTTAATCATTTGAACTACATGTGTCTATCTCATGTGGCACAATGATTTTTTTCACTCTTTTTGCTGATTTCTTATTACTTAATCATATTGTAGCGGATAGTTTTGAAACTATACACTCCATCGATTTGGAATGACAAAAATACTACTTTTTAAATGTTTAAGCTTGAAATCTAAAAATTTTAAGATCGAGTAGGATAAAATTTTAAAGACAATGGTGAAACTTTGTTTCGAACATGCATGGGGTAAATTGGGTGCTGCCTTGTGTCAAAATAGTATCATATTTTTTTTTCAAGAGTTGAAAGCTTATAAATGTGGTATCAGTGTCAAGTTGAGTAATGAGTAATCTATTTAATATGATATGAACCCATATAAGTTATCACTGATATAATTATTTTATGGTTTACATTAAATTTAGGTTAAGAAAATTTAGCTGTATATATATGAATTGAATATGAGCAGACTCAAAGGCTAATGCATGATCATTTCATCATCAACCCTGGCAATCAAAACGGTGTACTTGAGTACTTCTAGATCAGCCTCACCAGCCGTTGTAACATATGCTTACGTGACTTTTGAAACTTCCAGTTGGATTCAAATTAGTTGGAGGCTTGGAGTTTATTGCCACCTAGCTAACTTCTCCAAGAAGCCAAAAAATATAATTACATATTTGCTTCTTGCTCTAATCACAACCTATTAGTAATGACGTGCAATGATGGTCTTCATGATTATGACAATATTGTAATTAATGTATAAATATGGTTTATGATAAGAAAAGATACAAACAAAGACAGAACATTCGATCATTAGGGAGAAATTACACAGTAAATGTACTTCTTAATTATTACAATATAAATCGAAACTGAAAGCAGGCAAAACATTCATGGGTATAACTCATATACCAACCAAACCGAAGAGGAAGATAAATATTTTGTGACCCATCGGAGCAAAAGTGTCTACCGTGAAGTTTAACTTCTTGAAACATATGGCGGAAGGGTGCTTGAAAAGTTGTGGACATATTTTGAGGATATCTTGAACACCAAGTTTAATACTTTAATTCTCCTAGGGAGTTATGCTTTTTACTTGAGACAGTCAAATCAAGCATTTGATCCATGCTTTTACCCTTCAAACCCTGTTTGGATTCAAATCTAATGATAATTAAGTGATAATGAAATTCCCTTGTCACTATAAGGGACCAAGAAAACACCCCTCATCGTATATATAAACAGTCGGGAGACCCCATTACCCTTCTTCTTCTTCTTCCTCTTCATCTTTTCTCGACTCTCTTTGAGAGACACCATAAATTACCCTTCCTTTGTTGCCACTTTGGGCTTTCTCCCCTAGTCCCCTTAGGTTGCATTGGGTTGGGCAATTGGACATTAATTGGGTATGTCTCTTTTTCTTTGGTTCAAATTGGGCTAAACATGGGTATCTAATAATTTTGTGCAGAAAATCAGAAATAGAAGAATTGCAACGCAGCAATAGCTTTGCATCGAAGATATTTATATTTGTGTCATTGCATTGTCAATCACATGATGACTGTGTCTGTCTCATTGCTCTTTTTCATCGAATCCTTTTGTCATTTCTCTGCTGGGTCCAACCGTGGTTGTAGAAGTACTATATATCTACCATTCTACCCTACTTGGAACAGATATCCATCACTTTTTTAGATTTAATAGCATAAATATGAAGTCATAAACCTCAGTTTCACAGTTTAGTAGTATCAGTCTTCAACTTCTTTACCTACTGTCATTTGATATTTCAGGTTGCATACGCTCAGACTTCTTTGGTTTCTGACTGATCTAATCGCTACTCTGCATGCACTACAAATCCCAGGTTTACTATCAGAGCCCTAAATTATGCAGAAGGACAACCCCTGTATAACCAACTGGCTAGTACCGCTGACGCAGTACAGAATCTAAGTTCATGTCATTATCATATATATATATATAGCAATGAAACCCACATATTTAAAGCAGCTTTATTTTTTTTGAGTAGCTGTGAAGTTACAAAGACTTGTTCCTTGGATTAATTAAGAAGTTAGCACTTTTTGTCTTAACAAACCCTCAACAACCTCTCACTTCCAGAGTCCACACATATATGTTATGATGGATTTTACTGCTCGTGAAAATGAGATTTGTGGTTGCAGGAAAGAAACCATGTGAGGCAAAGTCCCTTTCCTTCATGTTCTGTCTAAATTTGCAGCTACTATTGTTTGAAGCTATGGACCATTCATGGAGTGTACGGTTTGAGTAGGCTCACCCGTGATCGTGAATCTGCAACTTGTAGACTTTTATAGGACAAATAAAACTGTTTTCTTTTGGTGCATGCATGCATGTTAGGGACAAATAATTGTTGAAGTTAGGCAAAGGACAATGGTTCTTGAGCTAGAAGACACTTTCAGATCAGAAAAGGCTAGAAGACACTAGCTAATTCATGCATGTAAAATTCAGAAAAACAACATTTAATATTTTAGAGATAAATAATAAAGAGGTGCATAGAGTAATATTCAAATACAATCCGATATTTTCATAGGCTACATTAATATAACAAATAATTAATCTTCATATTTATGCATTGATGAAAATCTCTGGATTCATATTATCAGTAACTTGGAAGCAGTTTTTTTCCAACCTAATTTGAAATAACTCTTTTAAAGATGACTTCATTGGGAGATCAGTTTTTAATGAGAACTACTAAATTGAGGACTTCATGAGGACTTTCTTGTGAGACACACTTTTCGATCACATTTCCACAAATCAACCATTAGATGTTTAGATATTCATGTGTAGATTATTTATGCAATTTTTCAACTAAATTGAAAATCGTTAAGGCATTCATATTCGTGATTTATCATTTATGAACATGAACAGTTTAAGTTTGACAGATTTGGTCTGTCCATTTATTTAATCTAGTTTGGTACCTTAAAGATTAGCAATTTGGAAGAAAATGTTCACAACCTAGGTTCGAACCCCGAAGTTGTCAAAGTGGCTAGGCACTGTGCTGCAATGCACAGTTGGAGCATTTCACATACGCCGAAGGGGTTTATCTTGGGCCTAGGATACTTTTGGGTTCCCCTGGACAAAGTCAAAAAAAAAAAAAAAAATTGGAAGAAAATGTTCAGAAGTGATCTACTCATGACATCTATCAGTTGATTTGCCGTATTGTAATAAAAAAATGGGTCTCTCAACTGTTAATTAGAAAGTCCTTATGAAGTCCTCATTTTAGTGGTCTTCACTAGAACCTCTCCTTGATTTCATTATCACATCATGCATTTCAAATAGGGATCACACATTATTCGCTCATAGACCAAGTCAAAATCACTTGTTCATATATACAAATTATGGCCACCCGGCCGAGAGGGATTAATAGTTTATGCTTTAATAATTTTGGATTAAAACCAATATGAATCTATAATATGTTAGGTAAAGTATGTAATGGTCTGGGATGTGCCACAGGTATCATACTATCCTTGAACTGAAAAATGAGGATGCCACCTTTTCACCAAGACCATCTTCTTCCTCATAAAGAGTGCCAATGAAAAAAAAAAAAAAAACATTTCTTTACTTTTGGCTAGGCATTGATTTCAAACCGAACAAACCAAAACAGTACAATTTCTTTCAATACTTTCTTGAAAAATCTAGCACGGTCACGACTATTAACACTTGGATTGATAAGACAGGTGCATTAACAAGATCCATGCACAAGTTCACGGTTCTAGATTCAAGTAGAGGGGAACAACTACCACTATAAATAGGCTATACTTCACATCGTTCTACTACCATGAGACAATCTTCAAACTTATATCCTTAGCCAAGTTCTTGCTAATTCTCATTAGCCTTTCAAAGTTTTAACTGCAGCCTACCTTTTTTCAATGGCGCCTCATGGAGAAGCTATTGCTACCTCTTACTCTACATCCACCAAAAACATCTCCAAATCCAAACCACCAAGGCTCTCATTCTCATCCGATAGCCTTAAAAGAACCATATCAGATATCTCATTCGAACTCAGCAAGGAGAGCTCTATAGAGGATCTTAAAGCACTCCAACCCATTTCAGAGGTTGAAGACGCAAGGTGCGAGTGTTGTGGCATGAGCGAAGAGTGCACGCCTGAGTACATAGATCGAGTACGAAACAAGTACTTGGGGAAGTGGATATGTGGGTTGTGTGCTGAGGCAGTGAAAGAAGAGCTGGAAAAAAATGGAGGGAACAAAGAAGAGGCCTTGAATGCACATATAAGTGCATGTGTTAGGTTTAACAAGTATAGTAGGGCTTATCCGGTTTTGTTCCAAGCTGAAGCTATGAAAGATATGTTGAAGAAGAGCAAACCAGAAGGGACAAGTATGAGGGCTAAGTCCATCAGTCCTAGGGACAAAGGGGGATCAAGGAAGGGTGTGATTGCTCGGAGTTCGAGCTGTATTCCGGCAATTACTAGGGAGATGATATGAATGTTGATATCTCTAGGGGAGATGGTTCTATATTTCTCAACCATGACGTCTAGTGTCTAGTATAGCTCTCCCTCTAAATCTTCTGAAATACTTCTAGCGTTCCTCAGCTTCCAAATCTCCTAGTTCACAAAATATGTGTCGGTTATCTGAAGTCAACTCTAAATGGGTTTTTTCGGGGTCGTCATCCAAAGTCTCCTAGCTACCCAGTCTGAGTTTCTGAGGCTTTTTTTCATGTCTAGTCGATTGGCATCCCACCTTTCAGTCAATGTATCCTCTAGGGTTTTCTTTTGGTGGGTTTGTGATCAATATTCCTAGTTTTTCTAAATCCATGCACGTACCTACGCTTATGTTAGTTAACTTGAAGCAGCCTCACATATGTGTGTCACCCCTATGGGGTTTTTGGGGTTACTCTAAATGCTTCTTCAATGCCCTTTTCCCCTAGGGTTCTATTTCCTCCTTCCACTTAATTCTTCTTTTGTCTACTGCGTGAAGGATCAAAGTGCCTAGAATATAGCCCCCTATTAGCTTATGTTTATCATACGCTAGTTGTTGGTTTCTCTGAAGAGCTCACTTTGTCCTTTCTATGTAATTTTAATTAATCATGTAATTTAACGTATTTTTATTTTAGTAATAATAATGTTGTGTTATTATTATTTCTTTCTGAAACTACAGTCTCATTGTTCTGTATATTTTCTCCTCTTCGGTGTTATAGGAAGAATACATAGAAGCCCAATTAGGCTTACAAATTAACCCTTACGATCAAAAAGTAGACTGCACATGAATTCAGGGGAGGTAATCAATTTGATTCTGTGTATTAAAACTCACTCACTGCTCTATACATCATTTCTTTTTTTTTTTTTTTTTTTTGGGTGAAGCCCTATATATCAACTGGAAGCCACAGTTTCAGTTATTCTTTCTCTAGCGAACTCAAACAATCCTGAAATCATAATTCAACCCTTGCCAATTTCGTACTAAAGGTCTTCTACACTGTTTAGCTAGCTTCAGGTAATGAATATCAGTTATTGCAAACGAATGTTTTACGTTTTAGATGATCCTAATCTCGTTTGCATGAGGTGAAATGTACTGGGGTTAAAGTTTGGTTGGAGGTGATGAAGTCCATTCTTCAAGATGATCTAATTAATTATATTCAAACTCCGTCTCACAGAAGAGATATTAGCTCTATAAGTTTGAAAAATCATCCCTGTTATCCTCATTTTAGCACCCCTTTTTTGCACTATTTATATAGCACTCAATTCTCATCTCTATATGGGGGTGTTATTTTCACTATTTTTTTTTTTTTTTGAATTAATGGTAATTTCATTGATAAAGCTGACATGCGCCATGAGGATGCTCGCGTATGAATGACATTACAGCTGACTTCCTTGATGAGCTCCTAGACATGGCGAAATCCACTACCATCGAGATTTTAGAGCACTTCACGAGAGCAATCTGGAATGTGTACCATGAGACATACCTCCGCCGACTCACACTGGCATATTTGCGACGGTTGCTCGACAAAGCTGTAGAAAGGGGGTTCCCGGGAGGTTGGGAGCCTTGACTGTATGCACTGGCAGTGGAAAAATTGTCCCAATAAGCCTTATAACTTGAAGATGTTCTAGTTACACAACCCGCTGGTTTGTCCCGCTTCTTCATTGAAAAAGTTCGACCTTGGTAAGAGCTTGATGTCACTTCATATATGCTAGACTTATTTTTTTCCAACAAGCCTTACAACTTGAAGATGTTCTGGTTATGCAACCCGCCAGTTTGTGTGCATTGTACTCCTCCGAAACATGCACCCACAATAAAACCGATGTTTGATCTTTTCCGATGCAACCATCACCACCAACGGTAATCCAAGGTTGGCAAAGAACAACTTCTTCATTGTCCCTCCAAGAATCCTTTCTTGAACCCAATTTTTTCAAGAGAAAATAATTGAAGAACAAGAAGACGGGTGATTAAATGAAAATTTTTGAAGGAGATGGAGGATGTTTGGTGTGAAGAATTAGGAAAGAATTGATTGGTATTTATAGAATTTCCTAAAATTTACTGTTCCAACAGGCATATATTTATTTTCTTCAATTTTCTGGTTATTTATTTATTTTTTTGGATAAAATTGGAATTAATAATCCTCGATTTAATAAGAGTCGTTGATTTTTTTTTTTTCACTCAAATCTGGCCCGAGAGATTCAAAATATAATTGTTGAAATTAAAAAAAAAAGAGGAAGTCAGCACCCTCGATTTTCAAACTGGAAGCATCAGAGCAAGTCCAGCAGTGGTAATAACCGGGCAAGCCACATCATTTTGATGATGTGTTGACTGGGTATAATGAAAAAGGAGCTTCCACCGGGCCTTGCTTGACTGGGCAAGCTTTGGCTTTGCATGACCCAGGTCAAAAAACTCTTGCCCAAAGTCATCCGGCTGCCAGCTCGATATACTGTGGAACGTGGGTGACGTCAGTCGGTGACGCGCAGAGCCAAACGCGGTAATGGCCCAGAGTGGAGGACACGGACCAATCGAAACGCGCCATGTGGCCGACCAAAGACTGAATTGGTATTTTGTCGCGTAGCGACAGTGAGTGGGCGCAGGGGACAGGTGGCATCGGGCCGTTGGCTTGTTCAGAAAATTTGAAACCAACGGTCCTTTAATCTGGGCCGTTGGTTTCAATTAATGTTCACAATCCGACGGTGGATGAATTAATATGTATATATATGAATTGTAACGGTAATGTTCAGAATCCAACGGTGGTGGAGTTTTTAATATGTATATACATTAATTGTAACGGTAAGAAACGGTAAGAAAAAAATATATAAAAATTTCTCTATAAATACCTAGCATTTTCTTGACATCTCACACCCAAAAAA
Organism: Rosa rugosa; assembly: GCF_958449725.1. Lineage (NCBI taxonomy): Eukaryota > Viridiplantae > Streptophyta > Magnoliopsida > Rosales > Rosaceae > Rosa > Rosa rugosa. The sequence goes on along the minus strand of NC_084820.1, from coordinate 49,886,449 downwards.
TTAGAGTTCATAGTTACACATTCCTCCTCTTCATATAGCTCTCACAATTCAATTTTTTCATTATCCAATATGGCCGAACAAAGGGGAAACACACGTCCAGTGCCCGGACAAGAGGGAGATCAAAGTGAAGATACCCAAGATAAAAGGAGATGGACGGATGAGGAAGATGTTCAATTGTGCAAGTCTTGGAAAGTTGTAAGCCAAGATCCGGCTGTGGGCACAAATCAGAAAAAAAAACGACTTATGGTTGCGCGTGAAGCGACACTTTGACGCAAATTGGCCCAAGAGCCGATCAACCCAATCTTTGCAGGGAAGGTGGAAAATTTTGAAGGTACGTTGAACTCTTTGAGTGGCATTGTGCATTAAGGCAAGCGAAAAATTGGTACAAGAGCGGTTCGAATGCGGTTGATGAGGTATGTATTTGTTGATAAATCATTTAATTTTTTGATACATTATAGTAAAATATTACATGATAAATAATGTAGTAATTATAATATCATTTTAATTGTAGTAATTGCTTTTTGTTACAATTAAGATAATTAGTTGATAAATAATGATGTAATTACAACGATGTTTATATTTGTACTTATTGATTTTTGTTGTAAAATGGTAAAAATACATTCTTATTAAAATTATGACCTTTATATTTTTTGATAAATCATTTAATTTGTTGATACATTATAGTAAAATATGTCTTGATAAATAATGTAGTAATTATAATATCGTTTTAATTGTAGTAATTGTTTTTCTTTATAATTAAAATAATTAGTTGATAAATAATGATGTAATTACAACGATGTTTATATTTGTACTAATTGTATTTTTTATTAATTTTTTTAATTACGTAGCAAGATGAAGCACAGAAATTGTGGCATAACGGGATGAAGAAAAAAGGGAAGACCAAAAGACACATGTTTCAGAGTTTTGATAGTTACGCTGTTGTGGAGGGCTTTGCACAATTTAAAGACATCCCTAGCCATACATCCGAAGGAACATCAAATGTAGGAAGTCAACATACGCACACACAACCAATTGCTGAAAATTCCCCCATCAACTTGGACATGGATGTAGATGAGGTAATTGCAGCCCAACCTGCATATCCTAATGTGAGGCCTCAAGGAAGGAAGGCTGCAAAAGAAGCAATACGGAAAGGAAAGAAGGCAGTGAAAGATCAAAGTCCTTTGTCAAGCACTCTCGAGAGTATAGCGAACAACCAAATAGAGGCAACCGCGGGCAAGAAAAAAATCGATGACGAATTTGCTCGAAGTCTCCAAGAGGAAGAGAAAAGAGCATGTATCCTCTTGCAGATCGAAATGCGAAAAGAGCAACTCCTATTTCAAGAAAGGCAAGATCGAATTAAAGACAGGGAAGAGCGAAATAAAGAGAGGGAAGAGCGTATTATGGAGATTGATACAAGTCAAATGACGCCAAATAGAAAGCGTTATTGGTCAAGAAAGCAAAAGAAGATAGCGGAGCAAGAAGAACTTGGCGGGCAGACGCCACCATCTATGGGTGGATACTATCCGCAACCAAATTACGGTGGTGCATTCCCACAACCAAATTTTGGTGGTGCATACCCACAACCTCCTTACCCCGGTGTATACCCACAACCACCTTGCCCCGATGGATTCCCACAACCTCCATTCACCGGTGGTTTCCCACAACCTCCCTTCACCGGTGGATTCCCACCATCTCCCTTCACCGGTGGATTCCCACAACCCCCTTACCCCGGTGGATACTATCCGCAACCACCTTACCCCGGGGGATATCCTACACAACCACAATTTTCACCTTTCTCTACGGGTGATTCCACCCACCCTAACCCTAATGATGAACCTTCAAACACAAATTGGATTCCTAGAGAGGATGAGGATCATGATTTGAATAATTAGGTGATTATGCATGTTGTGTAATTGTATTGTACTTATTCCTAGTTTTTCATTTATGTAAGCGACTATTTAATGAAATAAAAGTTGTATTTGAAAATTCCTCTTATTAAAGCACATTCCACTTATCAAAATCATAGCACATAATAAACATAATACAAACCAAATTAAAATCACACTGACATAAAAAACATAGACATTAAAATAATTAAAAGCACACCAACTTCCCAAAACATAATACAAGCCAAATTCAAAGCACACAAACATAACAAAACATAGATATTTAGCCTATTATTCCAAAAATTCTATATTATGATCTAGATTTGCATGTTGCCTTGAACGTTCCAGAAATGCGCTATCAAATCTTCTTGAAGGTTTGAGTGACTGTTTGCACTTCTAATGGCATCATATCGATCCATGAATCCGTTGAAGTAATAACCATCTCTACCAACATGATCGAAGTCTTCACCGGTAGGTCCTTCCCAAACCTGGGCCTCATATTGTTATCCTCTTCTTCATCGGACTCCAAATCCTCATTGCTGTCATCTGGTCTTTCATCCTCAATTATCATGTTGTGTAATATAATACAAGTCAACATGATGTATCGAAGGTCATCTTTATCCCAGCCACGAGCCGCTCCTCGAACAATACTAAAGCGCATCTGTAAAATTCCGAAACATCTTTCCACATCCTTCCTGTACCCCTCTTGAGCCTGGGAAAACTTCAGATCCTTAGGTCGTGTAGGCCTTGGAATTGATTTCACGAAAGTCGCCCATTGCGGATAGATACCATCAGCGAGATAGTACCCTAAATTGTGAATCGTGTTATTCACTTGAAATTGGATCTGAGGGGCTCGACCAGCAGTGAGCTCGTCAAACAACGGGGACTTAGCAAGCACGTTGAGGTCGTTGCATGATCCAGGCATTCCAAAGAAGGCATGCCATATCCATGTGTCATAAGAAGCGACTGCTTCGAGGATGATAGTGGGCACACGTTTTCTTCCGCTGTATTCTCCAGCCCAACCTGTTGGGCAATTCTTCCATTGCCAGTGCATGCAGTCGATGCTTCCAATCATCCCAGGAAAGCCTCTTCTCTCAGCTTTGGCGAGAAGTCATCTGAGGTCTGCAGGAGTAGGAGGCCGGAGGTATTCTGCCGAGTACAGATTAACGATTCCTCTTGTAAATCGTTTCAGAGCCTCAATGGCGGTAGATTTCCCCATCCGACAATACTCAGCGCATTGATCTGCCCCGGCACCATAAGCAAGCATTCTTAAGGAACATGTCAGCTTCTGCTGGGGAAGTAGTCCGACTTTCTTTGCAGCATCTGATTTCTGGACAAAGTACGGGTCATAGCGACAAAGGTCACCGGAGATGCGGTTGAACACATTGTGACTCATCCTGTACCTTGTCCGGAATACCTCTTCACTGAAAACTGGACGCTCCACAAAGTAATCTTCCATAATGTTTTTCCCTCTTGATTCCCTAAATCGCTCCTCATTCGGTGCACGCCCCGGTTGAGAACCCCGTCGTCGTGATCCGGAGGAAGCTTCAGCTTCAGCGACTGCTGCTACCACAAGAGCATTAGTCGTACACAGCTCTTCAAGATCTTCATCTCGAGATTTTCGATACTTAGCCCACAATCTCTTCATTGAAATGAGGGAAGGAGAGGAAATGTGTTGGATCTGGAGAATATGAAAACGAATGAGATTTGTGAATATCAGCTTGTGAGGAATGGTGTGCTGCCTCTTGCTCAATTTATTTACAATTTTCACATAAAACGTGATCATACTTCGAGGACACGTGTCCACTCCTGGTTCGACGTAATCTGATCCGAAATTTTAGATAAGATTACATCAACAATAACCGTTAGCTTGAATAGTATGCAAATGATCTGGTCCGTTCAAAAATTGTCGGTTGTGCCTTCACTCATTTCAAGATAAATTGTCGGTGGCTCATTATTTGTCCGTTGTGCTTTCACTCATTTCAAGATAAATTGTCGGTGGCTCATAATTTGTCCGTTGTGCTTTCACTCATTTCAAGATAAATTGTCGGTGGCTCATAATTTGTCCACTGAAAAATATTTTTGAAAAAAGTAAATTGCATAATTATGACATTAATTATCCATTATTATCATTAAATATATTTTATTTAAAAAAAAAATTAAAATTCTATGAACAGTTTAAAAATAAACAGTAAATTACGTGAACAGTAGTGTGAACAGTGAACAGCGTTGACCGGGCAAGAAAAACAACGGGTGTAAACCCATGTCCAGTGGCAGTGAATAGTAACTTGACTGGTCGAATTCTTGACTTCTCGACTTTGCCTTTTCTTGACTACGGCTGAACTTGCTCTCACAGGTCCAATATATGACAGTTGCAATGCCACAACGATCATCAGGAGACAACCTCCGGTCTCTACGCATCAGCAGGGCCCACGAAGCCAGCTCCCTTTTCTCTCCAGCGCATTAAGTGCGCGTGCAATGTACTCAACGCCTCCAGCCAGCGTGTCTCGTCCCTTCTCTCCCCCACCGCGTCTCGTTCCGTGTTGGGCTGACCCAGCCCAATTGCGTGGCCCCACATTACTGTTCATGATCTTGATTCTGAAAAGGGAAAATCGTCCAAACAGTGTCTGAACTTTTCCAGACTATTAATTTTCATACCTATACTTTGAAAAATATCAAAATGGTACCTGAAGATTTTACCCCGACCCAATTTCCGTACCTAGCAACAGTAAAGTCGTCAACTCCGTTAAATTTTGAGGGGTAAATCTGGCACTTCATGTGGTTTTGATCAGATGCGGAGAGCAACCCTTTACCTGGTGGACAATACTTGGACTAGCTTCATAAGCAGACCAATCATTGTTTGCCACATGTCCTTTCAGTTAAATACAATTTTTTGTTTTCTCAAAATGAATAGCAGCTATCAGTTGCCTCTTTCCTTCATCAACCTCACAATCTGACAATCTTATCTCGAGCCATCATTCTTCTTCCCAAGCACCCTATCACCTTGATCTTGCGCATTGTTGCACTTTTTATCTTTTGATTTTTTCTGTTCAATAACATATGGGGCAATTCTGATTGAAGATTAAACTGAAAAGTTGCATATTTTGGCACTAATGGTTCTGCCAGATTTTCTGGGATTGCCGTGAGCATGACCTTGGCCCCATTATTGATCAAAGACTTCCCCCGTGTCATTGCATCCACCAAAAGCTTCCCTATCACCATACAACCAAAACCCACAAAATCAAAACAAGAATCAGACATTGTAATCACTACCCATTTCTTAGAAACTCAATCAAATTATATAGGAGAAACCTAGCAATATATGTGAGCTTTAAATATCTCAAAATTTATATTGACCTAGCCGCTCTTGTGCTAGGGTTACTTTCTTGAGCAAGAAAGCAATATCTATCATCCATGGATTTGGATGTGCTTAGTTGGAATTGTAGAGGAATCTGCAACGATGCCACAACCAGGGCTTTGAAGGATCTATGTTCTCAAAATCGTCCACAGATCGTGTTTTTGTGTGAGACGAAGAGCAGTAGACTTGAAGATTTCGAAAATTTACGTAGAGCGTTAGGGTTTGCTCACGCGAAGGAGGTGTTGAGTGTAGGACAGGCAGGAGGGTTGGGTCTTTTCTGGAATGATGAAGTGAAGATCCATGTTAGGACTAAATCTACGCATCACATTGATGCAGTGGTTGTAGGGGACGCTGGGACTCCATCTTGGCGTCTGACTGGTTTTTATGGCCATGCTCGTACCAGCGAGAGAGATAGATCATGGCAATTGCTGCGTGATCTCTCTGACCTTGATTCGTTGCCTTGGGTGGTGATAGGAGACTTTAACGAGATTCTGAATAGTGGGGAGAAGATAGCGGGGCCTATTCGACCAGAGAGGCAGATGCAGGGCTTCAGGGAGGCGTTGGGTTATTGTGACCTCTTGGATTTAGTGTTTCAGGGATCCATGGCTACGTGGTGGAATTCTGATACTTTGTTACGTCTGGACCGGGCTGTTTGCACCCCTGCGTGGATCGATATTTTCGGCCATTCTAGGGTGATTCATCTAGCACCCTCAGACTCCGATCATGTTCATGTTCTGTTACGTGCGAGTCAAGCTCCTCTGTTTGCAAGACCTAGGGTCCATCGTTTTAAGTTTGAAGCCTTTTGGTTGCAGCACCCTGATTGTGATGGGGTTGTGAAAGCAGCTTGGGGTACGGTGGTCTCAGGCACCCCTATGTTTTGTGCTGCGAAGAAGATCATGTACACTAGGATTCACCTAGACAAATGGCAGAAAGAGACTTTTAAGAGTAGGCAATTGCTGATGTCGAGTATCCGAGCTAGATTGGAGGAATTGATGAATGCGTTCCCGTCGGTGTCAATACAAGTTGAGAAGAAAGAGCTAATGGATAAGCTTCAGAGCTTATTATTCCAAGAGGAACTATTTTGGAAGCAGCGTGCTAAAATTACATGGCTGAAGGAGGGGGATAGAAATACCGGGTTCTTTCATCGGAAAATGGAAAATAGGAAGCGCAAGAATACTTTGCAAGGCTTATTTGATGAGGAGGGGAAGTGGCATGAGGATGATGTGGGTATTGAGAATGTGATCACTTCATATTTCTCTAAAATGTTCAAAGCTTCCGAGCTTGATTCTGAAGCTCTGAATTTGACTATTGAGGCTATTACTCCTTGTGTTACACAAGAAATGAATGATCAGCTTTGTGCCACTTATACTAAGGAGGAGGTACGCTTTGCATTATTTCAGATGTATCCTACTAAGTCCCTTGGTCCAGATGGGATGCCGCCTCTTTTCTTCCAGCATTATTGGGAGCACATTGGTGATGATATTCTTGCGGCAGTTCATAGCTTTCTTCAAACAGGACAGCTTCTGAAGCAAATCAATTTTACTCATATCTGTCTTATTCCAAAAGTAAGTAATCCAGAACGTACATATGTCAGATTTGAGACCAATTGCACTATGTAATGTTATCTATAAGATATGTTCCAAAGTCATTGCCAACAGGCTGAAGATAATTTTACCAGAGGTGATTTCCCCGTTCCAAAGTGCTTTTGTGCCGGGCAGATTGATCACTGACAACATATTAGTGGCAAATGAGATTGCACATTTTATACATAATAAGCGGGATGGGGATGATGGATTTTTAGCTTTGAAGCAGGATTTGAGTAAAGCCTATGATAGGATGGAATGGGCTTTCCTAGATAAGGTGATGACTCGGTTTGGCTTTGCTAGAGGTTGGATTTCTATGGTGATGCAATGCGTGAGTACAGGGCGGTACTCCTTTTTGATCAGAGGGCGGCCACGAGGATATGTTTCCCCTAGCAGAGGATTAAGACAAGGTGATCCATTGTCACCTTATCTTTTTCTTCTGGGAGCAGAAGGATTCTCAGCTTTACTCCAGAAGAGTCTGGTTGCAGGTACTCTGCCAGGTATTGCAGTTTGTGCAAATGCACCCCCGGTAAATCACTTGATGTTTGCGGATGATAGTATGCTCTATGCTCGGGCTTCGTTGGAAGCATGTAGTATCATTCAGGAAGTGTTGGAGACTTATGGGAGAGCTTCTGGTCAGGTGGTTAATTTTGCTAAGAGTTCGGTGGTGTTTAGCAAAAATGTACCGGTTGATATACAAGATGATATTTCTGGAGTATTGGGCGTGGAGGTGGTGGAGTCTCATGCCACATATCTAGGTCTTCCCACTTATGTAGGGCGTAAGAAAACAGCTACATTTCAGTATATCAAGGAGAGACTGTCAAAAAAGCTTACTTCATGGCACGGTAAATTATTGAGTGGTGCAGGAAAAGATATTTTGATTAGGGTGGTGGCTCAGGCGTTACCTAATTATGCAATGAGTGTCTTTCAACTTACTAAGAGTTTTTGTGATGATCTGGAACAGCAGTGTGCACGATTTTGGTGGGGAAGCACGTTAGATAAAAGAAAAATCCACTGGAAGAATTGGAATGCTCTTTGTAATCCAAAGGAAGATGGTGGGTTAGGCTTTCGAAGCCTATCCAATTTCAACTCTGCTATGCTAGCCAAACAAGCTTGGAGGATTGTGAATCACCCTTCATCGCTTGTTGCACGGATTTATAAAGCGAGATATTTTCCGGATACTTCTTTCTGGGAGGTAACTTCTCATGCTTCTCCATCGTACTCGTGGAGAAGCATTTTCTCAACTCGAGATATGTTGAAAGATAGCTGCTACTGGCAGGTGGGCAATGGAGAGAATATTGATATCTACTCAGATAGTTGGGTAGTGGCTTTACCGCTTGGGAGACCTATCCCTTCAGGATTGGCTACAGTTGAGGTTAGTAAAGTTCACGAGTTGTTTAATGGCACTGGTGGATGGAACATTCCTTTGTTACAAGAAATTTTCACAGGGGAGGAAGCCACGGCAATTGCTGCAATTCCATTGAGTAGGAGAGCAATCATTGATAGGCTTTGTTGGAAGCTTTCGAAGGATGGAAAGTTCTCGGTGAAGACGGCATATCGATCTGCGTTTATGAAGTCTGCCAGCTATTCTCCGTTGCAACTTCATGTCGGCTCAAGTTTTTGGAAAAAGCTTTGGAAGGTGGTTATTCCCAATAAAGCAAAAATTCATGTTTGGAGAGCTTGTCTGGATATCCTTCCTTCGCTAGGTAGCTTGGCTTCGAAGCGAGTGGTTTTGGAGTCGAATTTTTGTGTTTTATGTGAGTCTCATACTGAAACGACAATCCACCTTTGTCGGGATTGCCCTTATACTAGAAGGGTGCTTCATACAAATGCTATGCTGCAACAGGTATGCTAGAATCCGAATAATATGCTTGGTGATGTTATTAGTTGGTTGAGTCAGTGTGCGAATGAATTATCGCTCATACATTTTGGAGAACTTTTATTCTCGTTATGGGGAATTTGGAAGGAAAGAAATGATCAGGTTTGGAATCAAAAGAGGTGTGAGGCCAGGGATGTGAGTTTGGGGATTGTCTCTAGGCTGCAAGAATTCAGGGTTCACAATTTGAAACCCTACCAACCTAAGGTTAAACGTGGAGCAGTGTGGAAAGCTCCTCCTATGGGGGTGGTAAAGGTCAATGTTGATGGGGCATTCCATCACGCTTCCAGGAAGGGTGGTTTGGGTTTTGTTTTTAGAAATGAGAATGGAATAATGCTGGGTGGTGGCGCCTGGCCCTTGAGCGGGTTGAATTCCCCAGAACATGCTGAAATTTTGGCATGCAAGGTTGCTTTAGAGTTTGCGGAGGTTCATGGTTTTGGACCCGTTCTTCTAGAGACTGATGCTTTGGAGGTTCAACGTCAACTTTCTTTGCATGACTCTGTCAATTTATCAGGGCTAGGCAGAATATATGATGATGTTGTGGCTCTCTTGGAGGCTCAGAGTGTTATCCAGGTGACTCATGTAGGTAGGAAAGGTAATGGGGTATCACATTTGTTGGCTAACCATGCTTGTTCTATTAGACAGAATGTTTTTTATTTATCAACTCCAGAATTTTTACAAGCTGCAATTGCAGCTGACCTTTGTACTGTGTAATCCTTACTTCCTTTAATAAATGGCTGACCTCCCTTGATTCAAAAAAAAAATTATATAGAAGAAAGAAAAAGAGACCTTTGGATATGAAGTAAGCTTCATCCAAGTCATCCTCTTCATCCTCGCAGGGATAATAATCTTTAGGATCATCATATGCATACACATCTTCGCGATCCTCCATAACTAGCTTGGGACATGATTAAAATTTCAAGCTGCATCAATTTGTTTCTTCAAACCCAGAATTGTGAGTATAAAAACATAGCATTGAAGATCGGTGGAGTCGGGTTTTGGGTTCAATTTGGTTCTTCAAACCCAGAATTTCAAGCTGCATCAATTTGGTTCTTCATACCCACAAAATCCCACTAGGATTGACTCGCCAACGCCTTATGATGTGGTCGGTGCTTCAATGTATGAAGAGGATGTGTAGATGAGTCAAATCCGGATGCCCCTAGTCTGTGGGGTGGAGACGAGCTTGAGGGTGTAGACGACGCAAGTGACGGAGACGAAGAGGATGAACCAGACGAGGAGTTTCGGGGTGGCTCGAGGAGCTTGAGAGCCAGAACTGGGTAAAGGGTTCACTGTGGAGCTCCGCATCTGATTCTGATCCCAAACCATATGAGCGGGTTGTGTGGACGGACGTCATCCTCGATTTCTTGCTGGGCGTGGCGGTGCTGGTTGAATTTCTCGGCGTTGGTGTTGTTCCACCGCGCGAATCGGACCTTTGTGGGCGGGCGGTTCTGGAGCGAGTTGTGGCCGGGTTCGGGTTCACCGGTGGCTCGAAAATGGGCACCAAGTCGAGAGAGCACTTCGTCCTTGGTTTGACGAAGCAGCAATTCGAAGAAGAAGAAGAAAGAAAGAAAGAGAATCAGTTTTCATTTTTAAAATTTTTTTTTTCTATTTGTATTTCTTTTCCGGAATATATGAACTACCAAATTTACCCCTCAAAATTTAACGGAGTTGACGACTTTACTGTTACTAGGTACGGAAATTGGGTCGGGGTAAAATCTTCAGGTACCATTTTGATATTTTTCAAAGTATGGGTATGAAAATTAGTAGTCTGGAAAAGTTCAGACACTGTTTGAACGATTTTCCCTTCTGAAAAAGTCACATATTTGAGACTTGGTTTGAGATCAAAGTCCTATATTTTTGAGACCAACTCCCCTATATTTTAGAGAGCTCAAGTGCTATATGGGTCTCAAATATGAGATAGAACCCCTATAGTTGGGAGTTACCCGCGTATAGAACCCTATGATATACATTTTCATCTACAAAAACAACTCCTAAGATAATGTGGACAACTCCTATGCTTAGGAGCATGGTAGAATTTTCCCATAATCTGCTAAGATACATCCGACTGTAAAGCCCACTTCAGCAAATAAAAACAAAAAAAGGCACCCAGAAACAGAACTAGAAAACAAAGAGCATAGGCTCGAGTTTTATAGTGCAGCAGCAACAATCTAACACAACACTGGTCTTAGCATCCATCATTGTCATTATCACTTACAAAAGACTTAATTAAAGCACAAAAGGTTTTCAAGTCTCCCGTCTATTCGACACTATTATAATAGGCTCCTAACCGTAAAAGGTTTCCTGGTCTCAACATCACACAAAAGACCAGTTCACAAACAAGAAACTTATGCAGTGAGCCGTCTCATCTTCATTCAACACCTTCCAAGCTACTGCTCTTTCATATGACACTGGTCGCCCCATGCTTGAGAGACAGATGCCACCTTGAAGACAAGCAAAACCCTACAAAAAGTACACCGCCGACAAATCAGAACAAACATTACAACGTTTGGCAGTTATTACATCTGAATCAATCCAATATGTTCAGCGCCAGTCTAATATGAAATGTAGAGATTACAGAATTTAGGAAAGGTCCGATACCTGTTGCATTATCTGCGGGAACTCAGAGAAGAGAGTCTTGCGTCCATGGTCATCAAAAATCTTTTCCAAAGCTATGTCTTGCAGTGCAACCAAGGTTGTCTCAAGCATGTCAAGTCCTGCCTGGTTTGCGAAGGTGAAAACTGGCACAGCCTGCATTAAACAAAATTCTCGATAAGATTGCTCGAAAATATGAAGATAAGAGTGGGCTCCAATGCTCAGTGTTTGACTAAGCAGAGAGCAAGAGTCACTCTTTCTCTCTCTTTCTTTTTCCCCTTATACCTTCAGAGAGCAGCACATAATTGCATCAGAGTGATGCCACAGCAATTTGAGATTGGATTCACTTCCTTCGTTGCAGGATTTGAGCAGCTCCACACCCAAATATCCCCTGCAACATCAATAGTGTACTTTAATCATTTCTGATTACAGAATTTGTAGCTTCCTAAGTTAAGAAACAGCTTGCAGGAATATGGTTACAAAGTATTCCAACTTCTTCATATAGAACACAGCTTTCAAAAATTTAGTAACTGCATTGACATTAATTATTAACACTGGAAGTTGGTCAATATCAAGGGTTGTTAAATTTCAGAACCGAAGATTGTCAGAGGGAAATATGGATCATATGGCTACATAACAAAGCACAATGAGTTAAATGGACGACTATTTATACTACTCTAACACAAGTTACACTCAAAACTCAAAAAGGATAACATTTAATATGAATACATACATGAGCAGGTTATAATAGCTCAAAACTCAATTTGGTTGACGAATTGACAAAATCTTTACCATTTTTATTTTACTGTTAGTGATATATTGAGTTATCTTGACACACAATTAAGGGTCAAGACTAATTTAGGCTGCAGCCTTCTTGGGAGTTACTAGGCATTAAGCGCAATTTATTCAAACTTACGTAGTAAGCAGAAATTTCAACACTAACAAATAGTACTTTGGCCTCAGTTTTTTATCAATTGTAATTGTAAAATTGCATTATTAAAGTGTCATACCGGTAAAGGGAAAATTAGTATTTCTCTTGGTACAGATATGAACCATAAGGCCCCATTTTAAATTTTGCAGAGTGCTGCAAAAATCTCAGAGAATATTTTGACTTTCTAATAAAGAACAGAGTAAAATGAAAAAAGATAGAAAGTGTTACATTACCTGTAACTGTTGCATATCCAACGAGCTAGGGTCTGCGCTTCAGGGGTACCAAGTGGTGAACGAAGACCAGCATACGAACTTAAATGTGAAGGAGAGAGTGCTAATGCCACCCTCTGAACTGAAGATATGATGCTGCGAACATATTGTCGAGCCATGGATGCTACATGCTCTTGCATGTGGCTCTCGAATGCAAATTCAAATGCTATAGTCATCACAGATCTCACGCAACCCGCATTTGCAGAATATTCACTAGATGCCCTGTTTCCAGTCGGCCCAACTTCAAGAGCAGAAGCAAGATCCAATGTGCGATTTGGACTGGAGGCTTCCTGAACATTTTTTTTAAGCTCAATTATAAAAAATTACCATCGAAGATGAGTTATGGATTTTGACATTTACAAAGCTTTAAATATGACTCATAGGCTAACCTTCCCAGAATCAAGAGGAATGATGCGAAAACCAGAAGGTAGGAGAGGTGCATCATCAGCAAAGGAAGCATCAATTGGAGCAAAAATCAGTTCAGCACAGGAACCAACAGCATTCTCGTCCATTCCACTGCATAGCTATTAAACAAGCAGAAAAAAAAATCAATTAGAAAAAATAACAAAAACTGAACATCACTACCTCTTATCAATATCATTTGTACTTTAACAATTCAAGATATCATCTTGAAAGGCCCCAAATATATCTTAAACAGAAACCCTAGGCAAGCATTCTCATAAAAAATAATTATCATAAATTCATAATATACTGAGAAGAATCAAATCTTACTTGCAAAAGGAACATCTCTCTAGTCTGCATCATTGGATCGTCAGGAGAATGGCCAATACCCTCCAGTTTAATGACTTCCAAGAACTAATAAGCACAAAAAAAAAAAAAAAAAAAAAAGAGAATAATAGAGTTTTGACACAATATGGTGTATAAACCATTATAAAACAAGGCATCATTAAGAGCTGTAAATTCCTTAATCATCATATTGCTCACCTCTTCATGCTCAATAGTGTGAGCTAGGGGGAGTATAACTTGACCGCCAAAACTTCCAACTCGAGACCCCGCTAAGCTACAGGGGCCAACTTTAACAGCTGCAGCTGAGTAAGCATCAATATTGTTGTCTGCCCATTCTGACCTATGCTCCCGTAGGAACCTAAGAAGGATAGCAGGAGGCACATTCTGGGAAATACAGTACATAGCAAGCCAGGAACAAAAACAAATGTCAAACATATTATCCCCCATGAATTATAAGCATGATAGGACATTCAGCAACTATGTTCTAATCTGGACAAGTTTCCAAGTTTCTTATGTAAAGTTTCTAACCGAAGATGAAAATGCAAGACATGGGCACATAAAGCAAGGATTCTAACTTAAGAATTACCAAATAATGATCTTAACCAACAGATCATATAAAACCATGTTTGGATTACGCAGTGCTTCTACATTAATGGAACATCATGCATTAGTGCATGCCTCACAGACAATTACCAAATTCAAAAGGTCACTATGGATATCAATATAGCATATATTTGTGCTATTACTTTTATTCTAAACTCCAGTTGTCTATTGTGGATTATGGGAAAAAAAGATGGCAAGTATCCTGACCTGTAAAAGCATTGATGCTTTAGCACATAAGACGGCATTGCTGACAGCTGGATATCCATTACCAAATGAAAGATTTAAACCCATTAGCTTGTCAGGGGATGAGTTTATGAGGATAGTGACATCATCCATGCCATCATTCCCCATCAATGACCACCCCTCATCAGTAAATCCATTTAGTGCCTCATTAAATCCCCTGGCAGAAAACATCCATTAGCTTCCAAGAAGCAAAGCCTTTGCTCACCTAAAAAGATTTATTGAAACAACTTTAATACTAACCTGCTAAGCCTCTGGCTTAGTGCTCGTAGAGCTGCAGGTCGTCTGCCCCAGCCAGTGACACTAGATTGAGAAACTTCATGGGCTACCTGCCTCAGCTGGCGTAAAGCCTGAATGAAAAAGTGAGACTAATGAAAAACTTGAACCTCCCCCCTTTGCACTTAATTATTACATTCTTGTGGGACAAATTAGTATCCATTTATACAATCAATATGCATACATGACTGAGCCCTACCAATAATAAATTACAATATCTACTGTCATATAGTAATCTTACCGCCATTGTCATCTTTTGGGCAAGAACAGCTGAAGATTCATACAATGGGCGCAATACTTCTGGCACACCACAAGGCTAGAGGATGATACACATGTATGAGTTATAAATCCATTAACACTATTAAAACCAAGTACATACAGTACATTATCAAAATAAGCATCACAAAATTACCTCCAAATCCATGTGATCAACAATGTGTATAATTGAGCCACCTCCTTCACATGGTCGTATCAGGTATCCACTAGGCAGCATTTCTGCTCTAACAAAATGCTGCACCGGAGGCATGGATGGACCATTTTGTGTGTTTTTGAGAGATCTCACACAAACCTGAGCATTATACATATAATGAGAACAACTTGATTTGAACTGGTAAATGAAACGTATGCATACGCTTTTATTTGTGTGCTGCTGAAGGATTTGAGTGAACAACAGACATGACAGTCATTTGGCAAGAAGAATGAAATTCATAATTTTGGAACTACATACCACAAGGCTGCCATCCTCTAAAACAGAAGTATAGCGGAGCATCCAGAAGTCACATGCAGGCGCCAAAGTGGTTGGCGCATAGAGCTATATCAGGAAGAGAGGAGAATAATAAATTAAATATTGGTAAAAACGCAGATATTTATATGAAAAAAAAATTGTAATTAGATCCTACCTGCATGTAAAGGAGCTCAATGGTTCCACCGTTTGCTGTAGGCAGTACATTCAGGACATCTACAGTGCGGCAGTCACGCAACCACGAAGGCAGATCCTTGAGGATCTCTGCAACCTGAGCAGAGCATAATCATTAGTCAATCACACATCCTCTTAAGCTCACAGAAGAAGAATTAAACAAGGAAAGAAACCATGTTCACTTACCCGTGTAGGCTCTAGACCCACCAGGCCGCAGGCTCGTGCTGCCACTCCAGTGCAACCATGAGAAATAGCAACGATTCCAATGGAATCCGGACCAGGCTACGAACACCAAGAAGAGATGACAGTGAAGAAACATATTAAAAAAGGAAAGCCATTCAACTTACTAAAAAATTGGAAAATGGAAATTTGCATTTTACTATTTTCCCATTTTCCCAGTGTACCCACAAATAGAGTTGAGGTAAATAGACACAAGAGTGCGCACCAAATTCCAATAAGCAAAATGTATATTTTCCAATAACCATCCCGTAACTTATTGAACAAGTATGATTAGTTAAATAACTAAGTAAAAGTTAATATTAGTTACCTTCATTCCAGGCATTTGGACCCACTCTACAGCAGTTCCAGTAGCCTTTGAAAGAAACTCTGCTAAAGTTTCTTCTGCAATGGACAAAAGTCTAGAAAAATACAAAACATGAATCAATAAGCCACAAACACATAACAACAAGAATTTCACAAAGAACAATGACTGAAAATGACACAACAGCTACATCCCCACTAACCCTGCAGGACTAGCATCCCTTGGCGGATGCTGAGGTGTCAGATGGTGTTGACCGCTCGTCACCACTGATTCACAGCTCGTATCTTTGGATGCAAGCGTCGTCTGTGATCAAAAACACCACCATATATCAGTCACCGTACAATTCAGAGGTTACACAAATAATACTAAGGTTGGTCTATTCAGAAAATTGTTCTGAAAAGGAAAAAAAAAAAAAAAAAAAATCTAATCTTGGAATTAGATATATGGTTGTTGATTCTAGCATTCAAGGAAGCCTTGTGTTGCTACAAAAGAGAGGCCAGAATTCTCACGGTCTGGGTATGCTGGCGGAAGTAGCCATTTTCATAGACCAAGTGTGACACTTGCTTCTGCAACCTATCGTTTTCCTCCATTAAAAGCTTGTTCATAGCAGTGAGCTTCCTGTTCACAGCTTGGAGGCGTGAAGCCTCTTTCCTCTGCTTCTCTCTGCATCTGGAAAAAAAAAAAAAAAAAAAAACACAAACACAAACAGACAATGTGCATTGATATCAGACCAGTTGGTCAGGAAATATAATAAATGCAATGTATTTAAGATTTCTAAACTACCCATTTTAGTATAAACAAGGAAGTTAAGCCTCATGGGAACCAATTTTCCAGTTCTATTTTCTCCCCAACCAAACATTCTCCAGAAATTTAAAAAAATAATAATAAAAGAACAAAATTGAAATTCAGATTATTTTTTTTAACAGAAGAAACATCTTCACACCAAACCCATCCACTTTCATAATGCTCAAAGAACCAGACTTCAAGATCCAAGCCACAAAATTCATTTTCTTTCGCTTAGATTCTCTGAGCCACAAATGAAACAGAGTACAAAGCCTAAAGATGAAGAAAAAGGTAATTAGGTATGAGAACAAAGAATACCTTCTGTTCTGGAACCAAACTTTGATTTGTTTAGGCTCAATGTTAGAGAGAATTGGGCACTCCCTAATGAGCTGTTGGCGACGAATCGAACTGGGTTTGGGGCATTCATGATAAAGCCTCTCAAGGGCTTCAACCTGCTCAGGTGTGTACCTCACATACTTGCCATTATCCATTACTCCTTTACCATCCTTGCAGGACATAGCCATTTTCCACTTATCCCCTCACTAAAAAACAAACCCCACACCAAACCCAGAAAGCTCCTCTACCTCTACCACAACTCCAACCACAAAAAGAAACCAAAACGCCAAACCGGGCCTCTAGAAAACTTGCAAGTACCACTTTACTTTATGCCTAAAAACGACTTGGGATTGGGATAAACCGACAAGAAACAGCACTATCTTAACTGGAACGGCGTTTGTCCTCGTTTCTCTGCAGCACCAAACACAAAGAAACTATACAAATCCTTCGGGATCAGAAACCAAGACCGATCTGACAATCGAACCGAGCCAGTAAGTGCGACGATGATTCTTCACAGCCAGCTGGGAAGAAGCGATCTCTGAAACTACGACCGGAGAACGAGAGGAAACATCACCGTTTGGCCGATCTTGACTGTTCCCATGTACAATCTGCGAGACATTTCAGAGGGCTCAAGTGGGTTGGCGCAGCATGCTTAGTGCGTATGTGGGATGGGGTTTGGAAACAGGAAAAGTATACGAGAGACTTGGTGGAGTTTGAGGAAGAAGGATAGGGAAAGTTGTATTTTATGCTCCTCTGCTTTTCGGGTGTTGCTGTTTTTTACTTTTGGGAATTACTACATACGGTTTTTGGCTCTGTTGCTGATAATGCTGTTGTTCCTGTTGTTGTTGTTTTCCATTGGTTCGTCACTTTCGGCTCAGAGAGAGAGAGAGAGTTTCTGCTTCGTTCGCTCCACTGTGTGGGGAAATGGAGCAACACAAAGCTTTTACCTTTGAATATTTTGAAAGCAATTTTGCTTCGTAATTTGAAAATGTCCAAAGTGACCTTGGGACAGGTTGAGAGTGACAATGTTTGATTGGGTCCACTGAAGTCATTACCGGAACTACCCTTCCTTCAATGGCTTTGATGAGTTGAAGACAAAGGCAAAATGAAAAACCAGCTTTGGCAGTCATATAGGGTTCTAGCATAATCATATACACAAGTCCACAACTAAGCTCTAATAAGAGATTCGTATCAGAAACTAGAAGCATCACAACTCTAATGAGTTGGTTGCATTGCAACCAAAAAGAAAATGTTGGTTTGATCCTTTAATTAACGTGTAATAACTATTGAGTTTTGTGTAGGTGTAATCACATCATGAAGTTTTGTAAAAATTTCATAATTTATGTGTATCATCTTAATATGATTTGACTAAATTCTTTGAAGCTCTGTCTCTTTTATTTTGTATAAAAATAATAATACATTGATACTGTGGGAGAATGTACATTGGGACTAGAAGAGTCAGTAGGACAATCTTTACGGTTAGAGCATCCCCTTGCCAGATTACCACTATTGACCTAGTGCATCAAAGGAGATAATGTCCAAGAGACTTCGCTAAATCTTAAAGTCTGCTGCTGCCATCGCGAGGGTATCCCCTATGCTAGGGAGGTATGATGCAAATCATCATCAAAACTAAAGTATAGTGTCTAACACAATGGATGGAAAACTCCACTATCAAGCTCTCTTGCCAACACCTCCATATTAGACTAGACCGGGTGGAACAATTGACAAAACACCATCAAAGCACTTTAGAGAAAGAGAAGGATTGAGAAAGCCATCTTGAATGATATCAACACCCGAGATGATGTTGATAAAGACTTTTATAGATGATAAAGAATGATATTGAACTGTCGTTTTTAATCTAAAAAAAACGATTTGAATGTATAATTTGCTTTATTGTATTTTACAAAATCATTAAAAAAAAAAACATTTTTTTCTTATTGTATTAAGAAAATAAGGTTGGTTTCATTAATTGAATTGAAATCATTAATGGTAAATTTCATTATGGCAAAGAACACGTTTTGGACAGAATAGGAAAGGGCTAAAATGTGGGTAAGCAGAAGGGTAGGGGCATTAAAGGAAAGGGAAGGGGAAAATATTAATGGGCGGATGAGAGGGAAGGTAGGAAGGAGAGAAGGGAAGTAAGCTTTTGAAAGACTAAAGGCATGGGAGACTCTGCAGAGGAAGCAGAAGACACCATCATTAGGTTTTTGCATGCGTCCGTCTCGATTTCAATTTCAAAAACCTCCCATACGATACCACACACACACACAAAAAAAAAAAAAACTAACTAAAATATCATGACCCTTTTTATTTATCTATCATTATTAGGTTTAGGGTTTGATAATAATAACAGGGCTAGCTACGTCATCATCATGCCAGAGCTACCTACAAGAAAGGCCTTAGATTTATCATTTATATGCAGGCACAATATACTCTCTCTCTCTATATCCCCAGAAGACTGTTGGTGCTGCAAAAGCAGAGGGTAGTACAGAGTAGTATCAGAGGCATATTCATACGTGAAAGGACCCTTTGACACGACATGTGACATTAAAGATGAAAAAGAAGAGAGAAAAGATGGAAGTACTTCTGGTGCGAAAGGGAGGGAAGGAGGGATGGGATGGTCATGGTCGACCTAGCGAGCCTGGGTGGGTGTGTGTGTGTGTGCGCGATGGTTAGGTCTGGGGAGGAGTGTGTGATGTTTGTAGGGACGGTGAGGGGGTTGGCACAGGGAGAGAGAGAGATCTTATCTTCTTTGTTCGGGAATTGTCAGCAGCCAGGTTTTACTCACAAAAAGTCAAGTGGGATAATGCCATGCTACTCCTAATTTACCTTTTTACACCCAACAACAAAATAACACAAGATGGAGAGAGAGAGAGAGAGAATCAACAGTGTCCTTAGAGAGTTGTTGGAGAGGGTTTGTTTTGTAATTTTATTCTCTTTTTTGAAAAAACAGTGTCCTTAGAGTGTTTGACAATTTTTTTTTAGAAAAATACACCGCTGCAAAATGAGAGTGTTCAATGCACCGACGTGCACTTGCACCAACAGAAATAGACGGTTAGATAATATCAAATATATATTTTTATTATAAAAAATAAAACTATCTAGAAATATCAACGACTAAGATCAGTTAAATTTATTAGTTCACTTGCACCACTGGTATATAGAAGAATTTTCTCGCTGAAAGCCATTATGAAATTTGCACGTGCAAAGAAGGTTCAAGGAAATCGATCCAGTGTCTACACATCGAATGTCATAACATGCACCACATGACTGCCCGCCGTTGAACAAGGCGTCGCTCAAAGCCACTGTGTCGAGGCCATAGCCATCTTGAACAACGTCGTGGTAACCATGCCACAAGCACCACTTACGCCCAAAATAAGTTTTCAAAAGTTGATAGGGTTATAGTAATGATCTGATATGAGTCGACTGCATGCATTATATAACATGTCGGACTTTCTGATGTATTTTAGGATATTATTTTCCATTATCGAAGATTACTAATTCATACCAAATGATCCAGAGCCACCTTCGTAGAATATGGCATGAGCATGCTTCCAAGGGCAGGTCTGAACCTTGGCTTATGGTGAGCAGTACTGACATGGTTAGGTAGTATGAGAAGTATGAGAAGCAATGAACCCAAAATGGCATAACTCATTGATGTTATTGACATGTTAACCTTTTTGAAGCTCGTATCTTTTTCCTAAAGAGAGACAAAGCCTGATGTTGTACTGGTTTGAAGATTCATGTGCAGACGAGGTTGTGTTATATACAACGGCGTATCTACGTACATGAATGGCTAGTTAGGCTATAGCCCGGCCCAAAATCCTACAATACTTTACATACTAAAGCACTAACTGTTCTTGAAAACCATTGTAGTTTAGTTGGCAAAGTAGCTATGTTGTTTTGCTCCTTCTTAAGGCTTGACTTGATTCAAATCTCCTTGTAAGCACATTTTCCCTTTTTTTTTTAATTTTTTTTGCTCTTTTATTTATTTCCCCCCACTTTTTTTTTTAGTTACAATGTCTTCTATTAGATTGTAACTTTGGCCTAGCTGCTCTCAATTAGGGTTTCTCGTTGAAAAACCTTTCTTCAACAAAAATTCTCAACAATCATGGCAGATGCCATAGCTAGTTTGGTTGTTGCCTTCCAATTGTCGGATTCCGCTATTGGTATATGGTTGGGTGATTGCTTGGTCCAAAGGCTGAGTTTCCCGACTTCAAGGGAACCATCCCAACGATTTGGTGGATTGAATCGTGTGTGACCATTAGGGATGTAGGAGATTGTTTTTGTGTTCCAATTCGATCAAGAGGCTAACAAGACTAAGATCTTATTTGGTGGTCCTTGATTTTACGGTAACAACATTTTGATTTTGGCAGAATACGATAGGATATGATCGGTGGAGGCTAATCCATTGAGATTGATTGAGACGTGGGTTGTTGTGAAAGGTTTGGCTCCGGCTTTGAGCAATAAGGTGACTTTGTTACTCGTGGATTCTTTGTAAGTGCAAGTTTTGTTCAACTTGATTTCTTGGCATTCCCATACAAAACAGGGAAGTTCCTACAAGCTGATCCAAGAGAATCTCAGGTAAATGCATCCATGCATACATGCATAAATTAGGTGTTAGTCTAGGAAAATATCTTTGGAGTTTAATGGTTTTAATATCTTTTATTTATTTAAAGATAATTTTCTGTTTACCAAACTGTGTATTTGATTTCCTAAGTATTTTAGGGTTGGGTGTCTTTAATTGGTTATCTTTAAACACAATAGATTGTTTCCTTGTAGAAGTCCTATTAGGGTAAAAATCTGTTGCGTGTGTGTATGGGACGGCCTCTTTTTGATATAAAGAGGAAAAAAGACGTTCATGGTCTGGTGTGGTTTTAACGCAAGAATAGGTTGATGTGTCTTGTATGTTTATCTAAGATTTTATCTTCACTAGAGTGATAACACTTGGTCCATGCATAAGTGTTCTTGATCTTGTTCTCATATGCATAAATTTTCTTGAGTTCGGTGGAGAAGCTGTGAAGAAAAAGAGCGATATTTGGTGATCGTTCAAGTGAAGGAGTTCAAGACTGAAGATAAACTTTGTATTAGTTTTGTCTAATCAATTGTAGCCGTGCTAGCGCTATACAAGTTTGTAAAGAACATATCCTTCACTATTATTGGATCGATTATATTTTGAGTTCTCAAGAGTAAGAGCCCCGCAGTGTTTTTAATCTCATATTTGAGGTTTTCACTGCGTAACCAAAATTCGGTGTTGTGTCTTTTAATTTTGGTTTCTGCTGCCTAGTAAGGATTAATATGCTCACTGCAATCCCCGTTTTCCAGAAATCACATTTTGTCCTTGTATTTTCATTCTTTCATGGGGCCAGTCATTAGGTTTGATCAGGCTGCACAGCATCGTAAGGAAAAGGAGCAGAGGATTTGAATGGAACTTGATACTTGTCGTACGATCAAGGTTTAGAAGGTATATATTCTCTTTTTCCCCTATTGTTGAACCTGAATTGACTTTCATGTTTGAAAAGATGAAGGGATTTTGTAGAGAGTGTGGTTTTATTGAGCATGATATGCTAGGTTGTGATTATTTGCTGGCGAAAGAAAAGGCACAGTCACTGGCGGCATCACTGGCCAGCATGTCTCTCTTTGCTTCATCCTCATCTACTGGCCCTAGTGGCAGGGAAGACGGCAGGGTTTTTGGGTGGTCAAGCTTTGATAGAGAACCAAGGGAAGATAATGGGTTGTGGGACGTGCTGGCATAGGAGCCCAGGAGTGGCAAGTAGCGCATGCTTCACCTGGCTCCAAAATTGTGGGAACTACCACTTTCTCAGAGCAGGTTAGCGCTAGCCTATGTGAAGCTGGATTTTTGCAGGGGTGGACCCCACCTATTCTTCTTAAGGTGGTAATGGATTCATCTCTGGTGATGGATATGTTGTTATTGGTTGTGGTGCCAACTGAGATGGTATTAGATGTGGGTGAGACGGCTTCTGAAGTTGTGCACCTGTCTGGGAAGAAAAGAAAGGTTGAGGAGTACTTTGCCAGGGATGGGAAACAGTACTTGGCTCTCCCTGCTCCGGCGCTTCAGTTTGATGATTATGTTGCGTTGGCTTTGAAGCATAAACAAGGAAAGCTTCTTATCTCTCCAGAGAAGAAGAAGCTGGGTAAACCCAAGGGTAGCAAGAACAAATCTAAACTACCTCGTGAGCTAAACATGGAAGTGGAAACCAAAAGACCAAAGAAATGGAAGAGCTAAGTTAAGGAATATTCTAAAACTGAGGCAATTGAAGTTGAAGATCAGACTCTGGAACCTCTTTCGGGGGAGATTGAAGTTGCAAAGGAGGTGGAGTCTTCTGCTTTGGTTAAAATGTTGATGCCTAATGAAGGAGTGGAGGATCAGGAGTCACTCTCTACTCCTACTGTTATTTAATTTTTGTTTTCAGGTCGCAAGGATCATTGATTATGTTGTTTTTTTATTTCTTCAGAGTTTTTGGTTTTTGTTTAGAATAAAAATGCGGAACTCTAAAATGTGGGTGTAATTGGGGTATGTTGGCTCTTATTCAGTTTACAGAATAGGTTTTTAGGGTACTCTGTAAACGACGTTTTATGACAACCCCTAGGAGTACGTCATTTTGGTACTGTTGCTGAAATACAGTATTGGGATGATACTTTTCGGAAAGAAAAAAAAAAATTCTTATGTTAGTATTTTTTTTACATTTTCTTTCCTTAAAAGACAAATCTTGCCTTTTCTTTTTTTTTTCTCTTTCCCCATTTTCTTCTCCCATTTTTTCTTGAGTTACAAACATTTTTTTTTTTAATAAAAAAATTATTAATGGATCATACGATAACTATCGTATTGAAGGGCATCCCGAACAAACTATGCTCAAGGACAAAACCCTTTCATATGAATGTTAGAATCAAAACCAAAACCTACTAGTCTATGAGATACATGATCAGCAATTCTATAGGTATGATGAATACCTACAAATTGCAACTCCCCTGACAAATCTTTGATTTCTTCAACTATGATTCCCATAATAGAAAGGTCTTGATCCTTAGCAATAATAGCCTTGACTGCTTCCAAGCAATCACTCATTAGAACAACATTGGATACACCAAGTGCTTGGATAATCTCTAACCTAGATTTAATAGCAAGCAACTTAGAAGAGGACACATTAGGCACTCCATAGGCAAAGTTAGCAATAAAATCACCATTCTCATTACTCAACACACCTTAATTCCTCCATGCACCAAAGAAGAAACATAAGCACCATTCACATTCAGACCCAACATCCCAACCATATGAGGGGACCAAACTGCCCTAGCTTTTGTGCGCTACTAAGATACACATACCATGCCTCTATTAGCTTGATGAAATTCTTCATAATAGCAACTATTACACAAGCATTTCTATCATTAGCATTCCATAACCTGTCATTCATATATCTTTCAATGACCCCACAATTTACCAAAAAATATCAGATGAGAGGTTGGAGACTTGTTCAAGAAGCCACTCCTTAAAGATAAGAGAATGAGTAATATGAACTTGAATAGAGAAATGAGGAGCTGCAAGGATATCATGCGCAGTAGAACACCCACATAGAACATGACCAACAGACTCAAACTGATAAGAACAGAGAACGCATCCTATATCACCTGTATATATAACCCCTCTTACTCAAATTTTCCCCTGTGAGTAGCACAATATGACAAGCTCACCAAATACAAATAGACACATTTTCAGGTACCTTAGCTTTCCATAGTGCCTTCCAAAGAGAACTATAACGCATCCTACATCATCCTCTTTGCCGCACCTGCAAATCTCGCTGCCCCATAAAACTCCTCACTACTTTGGGCTCCTCACACAACAGCACAACACCTAGTTTAATCCCACTGTATGTGGGGAATGCATTAATTGCGGTGTATGGGAAATTTGGATTTGTTGGAGATTCAATTAAGGTGTTTGAGAAGATGAGTGAGAGGAACTTGGTGTCTTTGAATTCGATGATTGGGCTGTCAATTCTGGAGGCCTTGATGACGCAGCAGTGGGGGAGGAGAGGAAGATGGTGATTGGGTTGGAGGGTTTGATTCAACTGGGAAGAAGGGCTGGTGGAGGAGGTAGCGGTGGTAGAGGAGGTGGAGGTGGTGGCTAATCTGGATTTGGAGATGGAGTTTCGAGAGGAGAGAGATTACCATAGTTTAGCATCCAAATCCAAATGAAATTTGAATTAGCTTTGATATATTCCTGAACAACCCAAATCCAAATTCTAAAAAATGAAGAAAATTATAATAAATAGATTTCTTTGAATTTCATGGTATGCCTATTAAATCCATGATCCATTATCTTCGCAATCTCATCCCTTGATCCGTTGTACCAAGCATACCTAATATTCGGATTTGTTGTTCTTGCTGGTCTCTGTTCTTGTTTTTCTCCATAGTCCATGCCCTGCTTAGATGCTTCTGAAGCTGCTCGTCCAAGCTCTTCAGATCTATCTGGTCCGCCCTCACATACCCACCACCACCACCGCTGCCGGTGTCGTACGCGTTCTTCTCTTTCATTTTCCAGGCTATTAATATTCAAGTATAACGCGGTTAGTCCAGAAATCGATTTCTTGTGCACCGCCACAACCTCCGTAACTCCACCCACTGATCCCATACCCACAACAAAGCTCTTGACAATACTCTCGTACTCCTCACTCACATCATTCACCTGAACATCATCCCATTTCCGGTAAAAACCCCAAAATCATCAATAGAATTCGATTCAGCAGTTTCGCTCTCGCAATCACACTCCAAATCTTCATCGAGAAGCTCACAGGAGTCGGAATCGGAGGAATTCGATTCGGGGCGATCCGACCCGGAATCTTGATCGTTGATAGGAACCTCCTCCTCCTCTTGGTGATAATCATTTGTGTCAATCCGGATCTGGGAATTGGGGATGCATGACGATTGGTTTGGGATTTTAAAAAAAAAAAAAAAAAAATTGGAGAATGTATTGGATTGGGATTTTTGGAGTGGAAAAGTCCTTGTTGCCCTTATTTTGTGACTTACGTGCGTCGCAGGTGGTCAGAATTAACAGAGACGTGACGGAAAATGACTGCAGGTACGACGTTGATATGAAAAATTGAGTCTGGGTATTATTTTGATAACTTTGTAAGTTCAGGTATCATATTGTCAGTCACTCAAGTCTCTGGACACTGTTGGAGCAAAAAACCCAAAAATAAATTAGCTAAAATCATTTTACCACCATGAATTTTACACTTAAAATCGGTTATGCCCCCAAACTTTTAATTTGATCACATGTGTCCTTGTACTCTTCAATTTGATCAATTATGATTAATCCTTCACTAATCTATCAATTTATTCATATATTGTTGTCCACTCAAACTAGTTTTAGCCTTTAATCATGCAAGAAACACACTGTTTACATGATCAAGGCTAAAAATTGACCCTAAGTGGACATGCATTGTCACTAATTTATGAAGAAATTAAGGAATTAGTTTACTAATGATTATGATTGATCATATTAGAGGGTATAAGGGCATATGTGATTAAATTAAAAGTTTATGGCACATACGATTTTAGGCATAAAGTTCAAGGAGGTAGAATGAATTTAACTCAAAATAAAAACTCTCTTGAGAAAGAGAACTAGCATGAGCTGCCATCAAATGAGCCTCCTTATTTGCACATCTTCTAGTATGAACCACCCTCATATTGGAATGAGCTTCCATAATAGCTATTAAATCCCTATATATGCGTCCCAACCCAGAAATATTGAGCTCTTTGGACTGAATAATTGACGTTGCACCACTTGGAAGTCAGTTTCCACAACATTCGGAAAGTAGTCATATTCCAACACAACATCGATCCGAGGCTGCTTTACAGGCTAAAGCCTTTACATATTCTGGAGAACATAAACCGCTCAGTGGTCTGCCCCCTGGCCTCCTGCAAGTATAGGTGGCAAATGAGCCAGCCTATTTTAGGCGGGCCTATTCGTACTTCATGTCGTGCTCAGGCCGACCCATTTATTATTGTGCTGAGCTCCTGCCGACACATTTGCTTAAACATTATGCCCGGTTCGGCCCATATTGTGTTGGCATGTGCTCGTGCCATCCCATTATAAGGCAAGATTTTAAAAATTTAATTTGAGTAAACAAAAATTAGTTTTATTTAACTATTTACAAAATTAAAATAAATAAAGTTCTACAACATTTTTCTTAATCTTAGTTTTTTAAGATTAGTTTTCTATTAATTTTTTATATTCCACTATAAGAAAGAAAGAAAATAAATAACTCAAAAATATATTGTTTTTTGGGAGAATTTTTTGAACAGTACCTGAACTAAAGGTCACTGTGAATTAACGTTCCTCACTTTACACTAATTACATTTTGGTACCTGAACTATAAATCCCGACCCACTTTTGGTACACGCCGTCAATAACTCTGTTAGTTGGCATGCCACCTCACATATTTTGAAAGGTAAAGTTGTCACTTGACTATTCAGCTTTAGAAAGTTAATTTTTTTTTAATAATAAAAAATTAGTGGTGCGATCTTGACCGTAGATCCACCTTTGGAAAGTCTATTTTTCTTTTAAATAAAAAATAAATAAATTCTTGGCATTGGTTTTCTGGGTCGGGAAACCATGGATCGAAGATGAGAAGGTGAAGAGCCCCGTCACCAACCCAAACCCGCAGTGTTTTAAACCCAACCCTCGACCCTCTCTCCCATCTCTTTCTCTTCTCTCTCTCTAAGATCTCAGACGGCGATGGTTTATGTGAACCAAGACAACGTCCAAGGGGCCACATGCACTGCTCCGTTGAAGAAATCTCAGGCGCCGGCGAAAACCGCTGATCCACAGTCAGTTCTCAAAAGGTGAATCCCAAATTTCACAGATTTAATTTCTTAGGGTTTTGCTTGCTTGATTGATTGTGGGTCTTGGTTTTCAAGGTTTCTGATCTTGATTTATATGTTGCCATCGCCGCCGCGAGTTCAAGGGTCCCATCAATTCACGGTGGTGAGGAAGAGCAGAAGCAAAGCGGTGAGGATCGAGGCGGTTCCAGTGTGAAATTAGCTTACCGGCCTTCTGAAATTCTAGCTAACCGAATTATTAAGGAGCTCGAGTCCTCTTCTCCTACTTCTATGTTGATTGCTTGCTTGGATTGATTAGACTGAAATAGAAAGAAGCTTTGGGAAGGTTGTCAATGCCAGCGACAGAGATGAAGAGCTCACTCTGTTTCTCGAGATGCGGCAACGCAACAAAGACAGGGAGAAAACTGGAACTTTTTGCTACTTCCAAGCAAGAACCGCGGCGAGCTCGATGCTGCTCCTCCACTTGCTACGACGGCGTTTTGGGTTGTTAAAAGCTTCAATCTTTTGTTACTCCCAGTTAGATTTTTTTTGTGTTGATTTTGATGATGGTTTTGTGCACAGTGAGTGAATGTGTATTGGGTTTTTAGTTTTGGAAGAGTGGTTTGTGTTTTGGTGAATGTGTTATGGTGTTTTTGAATTAGTAGTGTATTCTGTGATTGGTTTGTTCAGCTCAAGTTCTTTGGCTTAGTTGAACATGAAGAACATAGGAGCATTTGATTTCTGATATTTTCTGGAGATTGTCGGTTGCTGGTTGCAGGCAGAGAGAGAGAGAGAGAGGAACGAGAAAGGGGTAGATGATGGTGAGGTGGGCGATGGAAGAGAAGAAAAGGGAGAGGTGGGTGGCTATAGGAAGAAAGAGAAGGCATGGTGGTGCTTGAGATGGTGATATGGTGAGTGAGTGAGTGCATATGGAGAGAGAGAGAGAGAGAGAGAGAGAGAGAGAGAGAGAGAGAGAGAGAGAGAGAGAGAGAGAGAGAGAGAGAGAGAGAGAGAGAGAGAGAGAGAGAGTGAGTGAGTGAGTGAAAATACCAAAATACCCTTTAAAAAAATGAAAAAGGACATAAGGTTAACGGAGTTATTGACGGCATGTACCAAAAGTGGGTCGGGATTTATAGTCCAGGTACCAAAGTGTAATTAGTATAAAGTGAGGAACGTTAATTCACAATGACCTTTAGTTCAGGTACTGTTCGAAAAATTCTCCCTTGTTTTTTAGTATATTAATGTGAGATTAATCTTTATTAATAAAATGAAGATTTAATATAATTTTTTTTCTTCATTCTATAGTTGTATTATTGTGAGATTAGTCTTTATTAATATTAATAAATATATATTTAATATTTAGAAAAAATACTTATGTCAAAACAAGGATATAATGTTTTATTTCATTACTTTGACAACATTAATGAAATAGCATTGGTGGAATTATCGTGAGATTTTGTGAGAAACAAAATTTCCGGATCGGCCCATATTATGCGTCACTGAAATAATTTGGAATTGTCATAAAATGTCTCATCATTGCAATTTTTCAATATTTTTAAAAGCAAAATGAAATTTTATGTTTTTAACAAGTCGGCCCACATTATGTTGTGCTCGAGCCACTAACAGGCTTGGACGGTGCCGGACTGCTTTTAAATGTGCCAAACTTGTACCTAGCGCCCGTTTTTGCAAGCACAGTGCCATGAGAATCACGCACAACAAAACATATACCTCCGTTTTTTGTAGCATGGTTAAAAGAGCCATCAGAATTAAACATACCAACTGGAGGAGCATACCACTTTACCTCCCTAATAACCTGCCAAATCTACCATGATGAAATTGGTTCAATCAAATAATGGAGATGCTCTAGTTACTTGCATGTGCAAAGAAATTTGTCACAACTGAAAGCCCATTGGAGATGCATATTTAGAGCTTTTTGCATCACCTAATTTGGGTATGCATGATTGAAGATCTTAAAGATATTATCCCTCAAAAAAAAAAAAAAAATTGCGGGTTGCAAGTCGACGAAGGTGTTTATTTGTTGTTGTGGAAACATTAATAATTTCATTAAATAATTGAATAAATTATATACTTACAGCTAACATACAATAATTAAAGAAGCACTAATGCCACTAAATCAAATAATATCGGATAAATTGACCAAAAGTGTTAATGTAGTTTTTAGGATAATACAGCTCATTTCCTAATTTTTTTTTTTTTTTTTTTGAGTAAAAACCACAAAGCTTTATTGAATTTGGGGTAAATGATTACAATCAAACTCTAAAGCATCCAGAATAATTGCTAGAGCTCGATCAATCCGTACCTGATTGGTATTGGATTCATAACCAAAAGCAGCTAATCTATGTGCCACTATATTGGCATTTCTGGGAGCAAACAGGAAAGACAGATCTTTTACAAGTTTACTACCATGATGTATATCAACAAGGAGGTTGGCATTTTCATTTAACTCAAAATCATTTGCACCAACCTCTTGGATGGCAAGCTGGCAGTCGCTTTCCACATAGACATTCTCTAATCTGAGTTGCAGCAGTAAGTCAATTCCAGCTCTAATGGCTAACAGCTCCACCTGCTTTGGAGACGACACATATTGAAAGGACTGAGAAAAGCTAGCAACAAAAGAGCCATCCTCTCTTCTGATAACTCCACCTATACCCCTAATATGCTTAGAGGGTAGGAAAGCGCCATCAACATTGATTTTAAGCTTTTGAGTTGGCGGTGGAGTCCAATATTTACTAGACTTTGCCGCTTGACTTTGCATTTGCATTTGTTGCACTTGTAAAAATTCCTGATACCAAGTCAACGAACCAACTACAATGGCCTGTGCTGTTTGAGTGGTATCATTCCACAACTTCTTGTTCCTGTTCTTCCAAAGAGCCCAAATAAGCATAATTAACCTCTCCCAATTTCCGTTGTCAAGAAGCTTCCCTTGAGTTAACATCCAATCTTTGAAATGGCAATGCATGCTGCTTTGAAGTGGGATAGCTGTTATTCTAAGAGCTTCTTTAGCAACAGGGCAATGGCGAAAGACATGAGTGTTTGTCTCACACACTTCCTGACATAACAAACAATTCCCCGGACCAGTGTAGCCCTTATGACTCAACTGCTCTCTTATAGGCAAGATATTTTTCACAGCTCTCCATACACAGATTTTCACCCTTCCCGGCACCCTTGCATTCCATATTTTCTTCCACAGAAACTGGTAAGGGTCTCCTGATGAAGTAGAGGCTAGGAAGTTTCCCATTACCTGCTGTCGAGCAAGCCAATATGCAGACTTAACAGAGTATTTACCTTTTCTTTCCGGCATCCATCTAAGTCGATCTTCAGATGCAATTCTACTTAGTGGGATACTAAGTATCTTGTCAACCACTGTGGGCTGAAATAATTCAAAAAGAACTTCTTTTTTCCAGCTTCTGGTTGAATGCTCAATTAAATCCGCAACTGTGGTGATATTTGTATGTATAGGTTTATGAAGGAGATAACTAGGACAGTTCGGTATCCATCTATCTTTCCATACCTCAATCTTGGCCCCATCACCAACTTTCCATTGGCTCCTTGCAGCAAGCACAGATCTACTTTCAAGAATGCTTCTCCAAGAGAAAGATGGAGCTTCGCCCAATTCTGCATCCCAAAAAGAGTGATTTGGGTAGTATCGAGCCTTGTACAATTTAGCAATCAGTGAGTGAGGATTAGAAAGTATCCTCCAAGCCTGCTTTGCTAACATAGCAAGGTTATGAGCATATAAATTTTTAAAATCCAAACCACCTTCTTGTTTTGTCAAGCAAAGTCTACCCCAACTACTCCAATGAATCTTCTTTTTTTGATCGGTATCACCCCAAAAAAATTGAGCACACAACTGATGAATATCATCACACAAAGTTTTTGGGAGCAGATAGCAATTCATAGCATAGGATGGTATTGTTTGAGCAACTGCCTTGATTAAAATTTCCTTACCCGCAGAATTGAGCAGCTTGGATTTCCAGCCAATAAGCTTCTTAGTAAGCTTCTCCTTAATGTATGCAAAAATCTGCGTTTTGGACCTTCCCACTCTCAAGGGCAACCCCAAATATCTGTCATGCTCTTCAACTTTTTTAACTGCCAGAATAGAAGCCAAATGTTCTTGAATAGATGGGATGCACATTCCTGCTAAACACCACACTGCTTTTCTGAAAATTTATTTTTTGCCCTGATGCAAGCTCATAAGTATTAAGAATGTGCCTCAACGTAAGGCATTCAGTTTCAGTTGCAGTTCCAAAAATGAAGCTATCATCTGCAAAAAGTAAGTGATGCAGAGTGGGAGCTCCAGGGCACATAGTTAAACCCTGAAGTTGTGCTCTAGCAACAGCCTTGGAAATTAAAGCAGACAAGCCTTCTGCACATAAAATGAATAGGTATGGTGAGAGAGGATCACCTTGTCTAATTCCTCTGGTTGGTACAATTGCTTCAGAAGGTTGACCATTTATCAAAATAGAGTATCGAACTGAGGCCACACATTTGCATAATAATAGTAATCCGCTGTGCATGAAATCCCATCTTTGCTAGTATTGCTCTTAAAAAATCCCATTCAAGTTTGTCATAAGCTTTACTTATGTCCAACTTGAGAGATAAGAAACCTTCTTGTTGAGTATGCAGCTTGTGCATGAAGTGAGCTACCTCAGTAGCCACAAGAGTATTGTCTGAAATTAATCTTCCAAGTACATAGGCACTCTGCAAAGGTGAGATGATGGAGGGCAGCAGTTTCTTCAATCTATTTGCCATTACTTTTGAACTAATTCTATATAGAACATTGCATAAAGCAATTGGTCTATACTGGTTTGCTTCTATGGCATCAGGAATTTTTGGTATGAGGCACAAATGAGTGAAGTTTGCAGAATACTCCAATTCTCCCGTTTCTAAAAACGTCTTCACACCTAAACACACATCAGTTGAGAGTATATGCCAATATTTCTGAAAGAAAAACGATGACATGCCATCTAGTCCAGGGCTTTTTGAAGGGTGCATTTGAAATAATGCATCCTTTATTTCACTCTCAACATAAGGTTTGGTCAGTTCGCTGTTCATATCTGGAGTCACCCTTTCATCAACAGCCTCCAATACTTCAAAAATTGCATTTGCATTAGTTCAAGAAGAAGTGTAAATATCTTTAAAATACTGCATGAGTATACACTGCATAGTCTGTGGGTCAGAGCGCCAAACACCTGCGTCATCAACCAAACCTTTGATTCGGTTCTTACTTCTTCTATTAGATGTTTTCCGGTGGAAGAATGCAGTATTTTTGTCGCCATCTTTCAACCAAAAAGCTTTTGATCTCTGCCTCCAATAGGTCTCTTCTTGCGCAAGAAGAGCACTATATTTAACATGCAGTTGGCGTTGTTCTTCATATTGCTGAGGGGTATACGGGTGCGACATAATATCCTTCATCTTTTCTTGTATCACCCTCATCTCACCTTTACTTTTAGAGACCTCTTTCTTGTGCCATTCCCATAAATGAGTTCCAGTGTTATTGATTTTGGCTCCTAACTGGTTAATAGCATTGCCAGTAAGAGGTTGAGCCCAACACTGCTTAATAATCTCAGTACATTTAGGATACTGGTGCCACAATTCCTCAAAACGAAATCTTCTTAGGGCTTGCCAAGGTTGAAGTCTTTCTGCACTAACCTCAATCAATATAGGACAATGATCCGAGTCAGATGGAGGAAGAGTAAGAACCCTAGAAAATGGAAAACTTTCACGCCATAGAGTGGACTGAAATGCACGGTCTAAACGTTCTTTAGTAAATCTATTTGACCAGGTAAACCTGCTACCATAGTACCCCATATCATATAATCCACAGCTGTTCATAGTTCCCCGAAAATCATCCATGGCACCAGCAGCCCGAGGTGGACCTCCTGACTTGTCCAATTGGCACAATATCTCGTTGAAGTCGCCTGCCATAAGCCAAGGCAGCGCACATGCTTCCCCTGCAAGGGTTCTGATTAAATTCCATGTTTGATGTCGTTGAGTACGAGCTGCAAAACCATACAGCCCCGTAAACCTCCAAAGATCCGACGACCCTTTTTTTCCTACTTCCACATCAATATGATGAGGAGAGGAAGATTGGAAATTTACTGTTATGTCTGCACTCCAAAGTAAAGCAACACCTTGAGATTCCTCTTCAGCTTGATAGCAAATACATCCTTCAAAACCTAACCGGGTTTTGATTGAATTCAAAAGATCGGGTTGTGTTAGAGTTTCAGCAAGAAAGATCAAACTAGGGTTTCTTGCATGCACCATGTCTACAAGAGCTCTTTGTGTCTCATGATTCACAATTCCCCGGCAGTTCCACGCAAGAATCTTGCACTGTAACATTCCGGTAGCAAAATAGCGGCACCGTGGAGGAGGAGGCGCAGTGGCGGCGACTAGTGCAGTCGCTTAGGTTTTCTAAGAAAAAAAATATCAATAGAAATTGAAGGACTTGTTTGAATGCTCATTTCCTAATATATGGTCACTACTCTCAATTAAAAGTTGCTGGAGAATACCTTTTCAAGGAATCTAATTGACTTAATTAAATAGTGTTTGATGTTATTATCTAGAATTCATATGTAATACAAGGATTTGTCATGAAATCTAGTAACTTGTGAGGACGATCATGACTCATACACTGGAGGCATATCTCAATGTGATGAATCATTTGATGGAACAACTTAATAATCATCACAAGAACAAATTAGCAAGCCACATCTAAATATCATACATCAATATTTGGACAATGCAATGTGTACGTTTATCCAACAAGCATGTTTAATAGTTACGTTAAAGCGTATATAACCTTTTGAACAACTACTAATTTTTGTTTTGTTTTACTCACAAATCAACATACACTCGCTTTTATTTCTCAAAACTCAAAAACGAGCAACAAAGTTAAATTTCAACTAATTAACCCTAAAAAAGAGAAAAAGCAAAAAGTCCTTAACATTCAAGGGTCGCTATTCCTACGTGTTAAACCACCAACGCTTAATCACCTAATCATCGAGTTAAGTCATTCGAACTAAATAGTAACAAAGCATTCTAAGTTCATTTTTGAATCAAAAGAATTTAATTGTTGTAAGTTCAAATCTTAATCAAAACAAGCATGACGAATCAAATACAACCAAAACAACACAAGTATACATTATCATACCTCATGCAGGGTCGCGATCTCAATCAATACACACTTAAATCTGATATAGTCTTTTGTTCATCATTGATTGTAGTGTAGATTTTGTTCATCCACCCCCAATTGGTGAATCAATTCATTAGAGGCAGAGGGACAAGGTTGAACTACTCCCAGACGTAGGGCTTTTGACTTTCCGGATCTAAAAACTCAAAAGCCTCCATCACTACTATTACCACCATACCCATATAAAAAGGAACCACTCATATATTCATAAAATGTTTGACCAAAAAAAAAAAAACGTATCACGTACAGTCAACAGTGTGTAGCAAGGTCGTCGTATAATTAGACTATACAGGCACGTGACCACCGAAAAAGGGGTTTCGCGGGAACTTTAATACTTTATTGGCTGGGTGGCGGGACCCGATCAGGAAAAAGCGCGACCCGACCAGAACCGCTGGGGCCCACCAAAAAGAGGGGAAAGGGTATATGACTTCGAGAAACGAGTGGGTGACGTGGCGACAACGCTAATGATGGTTTTATTGAGATTTCCAGATTTTTTTTGCTCGGCGTCGTCTTCGGCATGTCGTCCACCACCCACGCACCTTCGCACTCGAGTGTTGCGTGCTTTTGAAGTCTGTCTTCCCCAAACCCCAATTGGGCCTAGACTCTTTAACGGGCCTGCCTTTCGTGAAACTTGGGCTTTATTTGAATCGCTCAATCTGGGCCTACCCGAAACCGTTAACACTATAACACTAAAGCGTTGTTATAGAAACCGAAATCTCTTCATTCTTTGCGTCGTTCGAGATCCCTAGCTTTGTCACCCAGGAAGGTAAGATCTCTTGCTCTCTCTCTCTCCGTTCTTGTTAGATTGTTATCGATTTCGGTTTCGGCATTCTGTTTATGTTCTGATTTCGTAATTTGAAGATCCAAATATCGGTGTGTTAATCTGTTCAAAATTAATGAATTGCGTTTGACATTATTATGAAATCGATTATCGATCGTCGTTTTCGTTGAACCCGATTGATTGCGTAGTTTTGATGTAAAGATTTGGGTTCCGTTGTGTGAGATCTCACTGATTATATTGCCTAGGGTTGTATTTGTTTTTAGCCTTTGTTTGGTTTCTGAGAGAAGGGCTGATGATAAGGGATTAAAATGTCATAATTGTTGTTATTATTGAAAATAATATGAAATTAGGACGGTGTAGATTCGTTTGTGTCTAATTTTAGGTTACATTATTGATTTTAAATTGTTGGAACAGTTGAGAAATGCCTGCGCAGAAGGTTGAGACTGGTCACCAGGACACTGTCCACGATGTCGTCATGGATTACTATGGCAAGCGCCTAGCCACAGCTTCGTCGGACAACACCATTAAGATA
Source organism: Rosa rugosa (assembly GCF_958449725.1). Classification (NCBI taxonomy): domain Eukaryota; kingdom Viridiplantae; phylum Streptophyta; class Magnoliopsida; order Rosales; family Rosaceae; genus Rosa; species Rosa rugosa. The sequence continues at coordinate 49,850,147 of NC_084820.1, read as the reverse complement.
GTGGGAGTGAGCAACTCGGCCTCGCAACATCTTGCGACTTTGACTGGTCACCAGGGACCTGTTTGGCAGGTTGCTTGGGCTCACCCGAAATTCGGGTCTTTACTTGCTTCTTGTTCTTATGATGGGCGTGTCATTCTGTGGAAGGAAGGCAATCAGAACGAGTGGACACAAGCCCATGTTTTTGATGACCACAAATCGTCTGTCAACTCAATTGCTTGGGCTCCTCATGAACTCGGTCTCTGTTTGGCTTGTGGTTCTTCCGATGGGAATATCTCGGTTTTCACTGCTAAAGCAGACAGTGGTTGGGAGACCACAAAGATCGACCAAGCTCACCCAGTTGGTGTAACCTCTGTTTCCTGGGCTCCCTCAACAGCTCCTGGTGCTCTTGTTGGCTCTGGTCTGCTTGACACTGTTCAGAAGCTGTGTTCTGGTGGTTGTGATAACACTGTAAAGGTCTGGAAGCTTACTAATGGCGTTTGGAAAATGGACTGTTTTCCAGCTCTTCAAATGCACGTTGATTGGGTTAGGGATGTTGCTTGGGCACCTAACTTGGGACTACCAAAATCTACTATTGCCAGTGCATCACAGGATGGGAAAGTTATTATCTGGACTGTGGCCAAGGATGGGGATCAATGGGAAGGTAAGGTGCTGCATGATTTCAAGGCACCTGTTTGGAGGGTCTCATGGTCACTTACCGGGAACATATTGGCCGTGGCTGATGGGAACAACAGCGTGACATTGTGGAAGGAAGAAGTTGATGGGGAGTGGCAACAGGTGACCACAGTTGAGCCATAAAATCTTTTTTTTTTTCCTAAAATTTTGCTTTTGTTACAGCAGATTATGTCCAAAATGTCTTCTATGAACATAGATATAAAGCCTTCCTAGATTATGATAAATTGAGTACTGTTGATTGATGTGATCAACTCAACGTTTCCTACTGTACCGCTTCGGATACATATAAGATCAGTTTCAAAGTTTTGTTAATTATGACATTTTGGAAATGGTTTGATTTGCATGTTTTTTTCTTTCTTTTCTATTATACCAATGTTTTTACAGTGGCATATTGCAAGTTAATTCTCTTCTTGAGCTACACAAGTTGATGTAATCCACAGTGGAGCCAAGACCATGACTTCAATCAGAACACTGTTTTATTTCCAAATAGTCTAATGATCTTTGGATTTTTGTTGTTCATTGATGTTATGACTCGGTTATTTGTCTGAGTGTGTGTCTATTGAAACTTAGTTTGGATAAATTGATTGCTGCATTGTTTGACTGGAAAATTTATGAGGACTTGGTATACCATGGTCATTAATCATCGTGTGTTAGGGACAGTGCGGTTCTTTATTTTCTTTGTGCTATGGTAATTGGGGACTTTGAAGCTTAATTGCAATCTTGTTTGTACTTGTTCAAAGTTTTTGCGAGTTTTGTTAAGCTTTTGTATCAACTCTGATATGCACCTTTTTTCCGCTTTAAAACTTGGTGTTGTTTTCAACCAAATATCCAACATTTCCTTGTCAATGGCTCAATATATTGATACTTTGTGCTTCTTGAAACAGATACCTAATGCGGAATATGGACTTCAAGAACAGCCGAGAGCTCATATAATGTATTAGAGGCACCTGAAGGTCCTTAATGTTTCATTCCTTTAGTTGACATATAGTGGGTGTGAGTGTGACCCCTTTTCATTAGATTTCTCATTCTGAACTTTATTGAGGCAGGTGAATGGAATTGCTTTACTTATTGACAATTCATCATCAATTGAGAATCCCTTTGAAAATGAATTATCTGAGGTGAGATCGTATCAAATTATTTGGATTGCTCAATTACTATTTGACATGAATTGGAAATGACACAACACCAGGGGCCGAGCTGCATTGTGGCCTGAAGTGGCCTTTCCCTCTCTCCCTCCTTTCTCCCGTCAGTATAAGAACCCAGCTGCAGAGCTGCATAGTGGTCTTCACTCTTCCCTCCCCTTTCCTCTCAGAATAAGAACCTAGCTCCCTGCCACCCGGGTGTCGTGTCAATTCCAATACATGACAATTTTGTAGTTTGTATCTTACCAAGATGTACCAAATAAAACCTACAAATGATTCATAGGCTGAAAACCTATGAAGTCTGTACTTCTTACAAGTTGTATGAGCTTGCAATGTGTTTCAAGATTTGAGAGTATGTATTACGCCTGAAGAAACATGAAAGATGCATTTTGGAGAAACCCAACCTCTTCTATGGAGAGGTATCTATCCTGGGACGCATTGCCTCTCCAATTCGTGTCTTTGACAGTACCTTTTGAATCTCCGGAATCTGTTATGCTTTAGTTTCTCTGTGATAAAATTTCTCTTCGTCAACAACTTCTATAACGTGCAAGGGCACTGGAATAGAAGTTCTTTCTTTCACGAGGGGTGGTGCCCGGCCCCCTCAACACGCTAGCTAGTTTTTGCCGGTCAGACAACCCCTACCTCACCCTCTTTCAGGCGTTTCACAATGTATCTCGAAGGGGTGAACACACTGTTGAGCCGGGAATGTCTATCCTCGCCTCCAAAACTTGCTTAACGTGTTTGCATTTTACCGGTCGAAATTAAACCTGTATGTGATGTAAAAGAGTTTGAACTGTAAGGAGCTTAATTTGTAGTAAACGAGTAGAGTCAGTAAACCACCAAGACTGAACACTCGACACTCCACAGGGTACACAAGTGAGCAGTGCCAATAATTGAGGTTAACTAATCTTATAATTAAGCTACTCCCCTCAATCAATTAAGGTCTAAACCCATGCATTAAGGAGAGAGCCACGTGACCTACATGCACGTGCTACCATGTTACTGTTTAGACATGCTAAGCATAATGCACGTGTGAGGAAGCACCAAGGGAAAGTGAAACTCGTCATCAATAGATTCCAGAGTTTCCAGCCACTACTCGGAGTCTTTGGACTTGACCACCCCCCCTAAGTAAATTAAGTCTCATATATATTATTTTCCAATTTTATTTTTCTATTTAAGACGTGCAACGGATTTTATAAAAGTAAATAAATTCGTAATGAGTACGTGATGCATGGTTGAGAGTTGGGACATTAAGCCATTGCACTCATTTGGTGCGTTGGAATAAACTACTGCCATTACCAAAAAAAAAAAACACACTAGTTCTTTCTTAATTATCTTAACATTTTTATTTTAAAGACATTCACCACAATCAATTAATTTAATGATAGTGACGTCTTCTTAAGCAAATATTCATGAGTTCGACTTTCGTAGTCACATACTAATTTTTGTATGTTAGAAAAAAGAAAATTTAGATAACGTTGGATAGAAATAAAAATTAGGAGTATCATTTCTTATTTAGTACAATGTTCTTGATCACCTTGTTAGCTTAGGGCTACAAACTTTGGTTACTACTCCATATTTTCAGTTTGCCGCTTACTTCAATTTTTAGATCATTCTGCATAGACACCACTAATTGTCAGTTTCAGATACGTCACATATTTATCAGATAGTTTGTCATAGCATTTGACAATCTTTTATACCAATAAAATACAAAATGGTTTTCTAAATCATAAAACCAGTTTTGTTTGACAAGAAAGTAAAAAAAAAATATCTCTAGAATGATCTTGGGAAAACTACGTGAAATTTTACTTCGGGTAATTCTATTAAGAATGAAAGTAAAACTTAGTGAGAAGTAATCAAAACTTAAGGTTCAATGTTCACTCCCCTATAGAATCGATCCTCCTGCAGGTTTTGTCGCAGGAGGAGACTCCTCCTCCAATAATAGTGTCCATGTTTACAGCCGGATTCCTCTGCTCCTAATAATTTTTATCCATCGGGAATTGTGCTCCCACTTTAATTTAAGTTTTCTCCCTCTGATTTTTTTCAATTTTTTAACTTCAATCAGTTGTACTTTCTACCCCTATTTCCTGCTACTACTGCTCCTATCATAACTACCGTTATTATATTCCCTCACCCACGTTTAAGCACGATGCTTACAGCTCAACTTAAGCTAATAACGGTCACGATCTTATCCACGTGGCTTTGTTAAGACGGTTTTCACTTTAATCCTACCTGCCACATAGGATTTAAATGACCATTTCCTTTTTGTTCCCAGTTGCTTCTCACCTAATATTTGGTAAAACTCTCCCCCGATGAAATAAGAAAAACAATCCAATTCTTTGGTGTTAAGTTTTCAATTTAATGTGAAGTAATACTAAAAGGTATTTTAATTATAAAGAAATACTTCGGTATTAGTCTCTGGGGCATTGAGAATAGTCAGCTTCGATAGAGGCGACGGAGGAGAAGCCATCTTAATAGCATATACACTATTAAAACAAGTGAAACGATGTGTTAAAAAAAAGAGCACAAAACTTGTTTCAGTAGAAACGACATACTAAATGAAAGAACAATACGTGAATATTCTTCTTCTTCAACGTCATATGCTACTCTTTACGCAAGATTTTTAGCACTGTTTGTTAGAGCAAGAACAACGGTGTTGAAAACAATTAACACGGATTTAAAACTTAGAAAGCTACCCATTATTTACTCTTAAATGAATGCCATGGAGATTAAGTTTATATACGTACCTTCCTAGATTTGAGGATTCAAATGTTAGGGAAAGCTATACTTAGCCAAGTGCTATCGGCTATCCATTTGCATTTACTACAATGGCTTCCCAGACTGAGTCAGAAGGGCCCGAGTCATTCGACACCAATCCCCATGACAATTGACACTGGTAAATTCGGATAAGGTTTGTTTAACACCTCCCCTCATTTATTACCATTAAACTTTGTCAACCCTAATTTAATTTTTTCACCCGTTTCAAAATCCCAAAGTAAAATTCACACTTTGAATTTTGGAGACGAAAGGGGTTGTGATGGGTCCAAAAAGCACGTGACAAAGGTGGAGGCATTGTCAGCGATCATGTGAGACTTCTTAAGGTTCGGTTCAAAAGGCCAGCAAAGGGGGGGGCAGCCCTTCGGCCCTTCCCCTTATTATTTAATACAAACCTCTCCTGCCTCTCAAAAAGCCCCCCAATTTCCAAATTATTTACACTCCTGCCCCTCCCCTCACTCCTCAAAACCCCCCATCCTCCACTCTCTCCCTCCCTCATCCTCTCTCAGACACTCACAAACAAGCCCAACAGACTCTGCTCTCTCCTTCTCTCAAGTCTCAACCACTTGCACTAATTCCAATACACATTTCCCGATGGAACTGCCGGAGTTTTACGTCGGCGGATACTTCGACGGCCAGCTATCCCCCGAGAAGAGGCAGCTGGCGGACCAGAAGCCGGCCAGCGGCGAGCAATTCACCATCGACGACCTCCTCGACTTCTCCAACGAGGACGCTCTCGTCACCGACGGCTTCTTCGACAGCACCGTCGCCGGTAACTCCACTGACTCCTCCACCGTCACCGCCGTCGACAGCTGTAACTCCTCCGTCTCCGGCGGTGAGCCTCAATTCTCCGGTAACCGGAGCTTCAGCGACTCTCAGTTCTCCGGCGACCTCTGCGTTCCGGTAAATTAATCAAACTCGTACTCCGCACCTAACCATATTTCAGTTAATGCGGAATTGGAATTTAGCTTAACTCATCATCATTAATCCTTTGATTTCTGCATGCAATTTGCATGACCGTGACGTTAATTTTTGTCTTTAGTACTTTAATTAAACAAAATTAGCTTATTCAGAAAATTAATTTAAATAATTTAGCTCCTGCATGCATCTTTGGAAATTAAATTTCGGGAAAATTTGACTGAGAATTTTGCAGTACGACGACTTGGCTGAGCTGGAATGGCTATCGAACTTTGTGGAAGACTCGTTCTCAGTAGACAAAGACCTCCAAGCCCTTCAAATCCTCTCCACAACCACCGCGAAACCCCAAACCCCCGAAACGTCCTCCTCCTCCGCCGAAACGCCGCAAAACCCGCCGCTCTTCCACCACGAGACGCCTCTCCCCGGCAAGGCCCGAAGCAAGCGCTCACGCGCTGCCCCCGGCGACTGGACCACGCGCCTCCTCCACCTCATCACCCCCAACAACAGCAGTACCAGCAGCGAGCCCAAGCCGGCGCCCAAAACGACGACGTCGTCGCAGAAGAAGAGAGAAGGCGGCAGCTCCAACTCGGGTTCGGACTCTTCGGGCCGGAAATGCCTCCACTGCGCCTCGGAGAAGACGCCCCAGTGGCGGACCGGGCCCATGGGCCCAAAGACGCTGTGTAACGCCTGTGGGGTCCGCTACAAGTCGGGTCGGCTGGTGCCCGAGTACCGACCCGCGGCGAGCCCGACATTTGTGTCGGCCCGGCATTCGAATTCGCACCGGAAGGTTCTGGAGCTGCGGCGGCAGAAGGAGTTTCAGAGGTCACATCAGCATCAGTTCCTGAGCCCGAGTTCCATTTTTGGCGTATCCAACGGTGGTGGGGATGAGTTCTTGATCCACCACCACCACCGAGGTGCGAACGATTTTCGACAGATGATGTAGTGAATGCTAGAGTAGGGTAAAAGGTAGGGTGGGACCTCTGAGGCTTCCAGCTTAAATTAAATTAATTTGCTAATTTTTGTTCTTAAAATTTTGAATTTGTAGTTAAAGGGTCATTGAGCAAAAGTTGTAGAATTGGGGGGAAAAAAAAAAAAAAAAAAGAGGGGGAGGAAGGCTTTGTATTGTACCAATTGCCAAAAAGATTGGCAAATTTAGAATCAAATTATTATGTTTCCCTTTTTTGTTAAATTAATAAAATCAATGTTTCTTTCTTATTGCTACCATATGTTTTCGCTTATGGTATAACATTGCAATGTAATCACAAAAATTAATGAGTTACAAAAGGGCCCACCATATGAATTGCGAGCGTACCATGTACTAATGATTAGCTCACAAGTAAACAAAATTGTTGCATGTAGTCAATTCTTCCTCATTTGCACGTTGATTCAAAAATGAATCATCGAGTCACTTTAAGCTACCAAGACTTTGCGCAATGTCTATACGTTGTAGGTAGCTCGAAGTTGGTATAGAAACAAAATATAATAGATTGGTAACTACAAGGCTTAGATTGGCAACAATATGGGAATTCTTTCCTCATCAAAAAATATATGGAAATAAAAGAGGATTTGATTGAATTAATAATTACATTTTAAGACTAATTATGAAGTCTTGTCACTATGAAATTATTATTTGTTTGGAATTATGATGGAATTAGGGAAGTATTTTGCTCCTCCATATTTCTAAGTTGATTATGTTTTATAGTGCTACTTTTGGTCTATGTTTACATATCATGTTTCATGATTAAAGATCGGTTCATTAAACATTAAATCCTCCATACAAGTGAAGAACTTATTTTCCTTATTTAAATATTAAATTTTTATACAAGTGAATAACTTATTTCTCTTATATGTAAACATGAATAACATATCACTTTTTCATTATTAAATAGATTATGATTTTGAATTGTTCGTAAGTTGGAGAAGTTTGATGACAATTGATAATCTTACACAAGATGAAAACCATAAAATCAGGAATAACATTATAAGGAATTAAAAAAACTTGGGTGATTAAAAGATTTTTTTTTCTTTCTTTTTTAAACATTTCCAAGATTAGATCATATCTATTGACTTCTAAATTTTGAAAAATCAATCATGTACAATGTAAGCAGATTTGCACCCGGAAGAAAAAGAAAAAAGAAAAAATTACAATGTAAAGTTGTAAACAGAGAATTTTAACTCGTTTTTTGATGACGATGAAGGGGTCCAACTTTTGAGGCATCAGAGAATAACAAGCTGCTGGGTAGCTACCAATAAGAGCTCGCATGGCATCATTGGCATGGGTTTCAGTGAAATGATGATATGAGAATTTAGTACTCTCTAATACATCGTCTTTTGTACGTACCATCCTACCATTAAAGTGCGTTTTAAAAAACTTTGAAGGAAACCAATGCAGAAGAGTAGAGAAAGCAAAGCCAGACAATACTTTTAAAATCTGCATTCATCAACAAAATTGAAGGGATGAGGGGTATTTGGTTTGATAGCTTGCAAAATGGTGCAGGTAGCAGGAAAGGTTAAGGTCATGTGGGGATCAATTAAACAAAGAATTAGGTACACTTGGGGACACATATAATTGTCCACCCGATCCTAGACATTTGCTCTTCTATGGGCTCCCTCTGTCTTAGTTACTTTGTATTACATTTAGAAATCCTGTACCATTCTTTGTTACAATTTTCTTTTTAATTGTGATTATAAGAGGAGTAATTTGCAAAAGTCTTAACTGTCGAGAGTTCTGTTAGATCTTACAGTGATAGATCTTATAACTCTTAGGGAGTCATTAGTTTTGATGCTTGTGCAAGTACGACATGTTAAGTTAGCCGTGGTTTGGCTGATTTGAGTGTGGCATCTTCATTCTTGAAGCAACCTAGACACGGTGAGTTTCAGCGTCAGAATTAGCGATGGCGGTTTCTAGTGTTACACCGACGATATTTGCTTCAAGCACTGCAACTGCTTTTCAGGTAAAATGGGCTAATGATGGAGCCCTAATAGTGGATGGCTTAGACTTGAAATTTTGAGCCATTTGGTGTTTTAGCCTTTTAGGCTCAGATTCCCAAGGTTATACTTGAGAGATCTTTTGATAATTTGTGACGTTTAGGGGGTCACCAACCAATTTTTCGACTTTCTAGTAAATATCTCTAGAATGCGATGCACGCTTTCTGCTTCAATCCTTGCGCTAGAAGAAAAATATAAACAGAATTTAGACTTCATGGTAAATATAAAGAGATTTATAATTCTCAACAAATTTTTTGAAAACTTGGTAACATTTCGAGTGAAGTGACAACCGTTTAAATAATGGAGATAAGCTTAACTCATAAACAACAGATCGATTAATTACTAAAGTACTATATAAACTACATTCAAAAATACTAGAATTTAGAGACTAAAATCAATGCATATATATACTTGCCCATTTCTTTCGATGCATATGCCAGTAATGTGATAGAATGGGGCTAAATTGAATTGACGACAAAGCCTAGTGCAGCTGGGCCATGCAATCCATGCTAGCTAGCTATCAACCTTTTGAAAAGTCACACATTTATATACGTAGAACTTAGAAGGGTACACAAAAGTACACGACATTTGTACACATTACACATACATAGATCATTGATATTGTTGGTCTACTCTAACACCGTATATAATTGAAAGGGAGCTAACTAGCTAGCTAGCAGCTGGGAGCATGATAGAATGTGATTTGAAGGAGGCTCGGGGTTTTGCATGTGGATGATGAAACCCAGCACATGCTTCTCTACGTGACGTGCATGCCTGCCTCCATATATATTCTGCATCGGATAATATATATTTCCCAGATTAATTTCAGGAATGGCTTTGCTGACCCCTTTGTCTATGGATATGTATATGGGGATCTTTTCCCCCATGTTATTTGTTTAAGTAAACCAGATACGATAATAATATATGTTTCTCGTCCCTTCCCTATAGATATATAGCTAACCTTTTGTGACTTTGGAATCATGGCATGGGTCTTTCTTATTTTGCCTTAAGTAATAAGCAATGTTATTGATTAGAATTCGATCTCGCACTTCAATTAGTAGCTAGCCCCTTTGTTCATTGCGATACTTGGAAGTTTGAGTCCAAGTTTAGCAGGCAATCATGGAAGAGTTAAGTGGTTTGGCTCCGACTGTTTGAGAACATGAACTTGTTCGACACCTCGGATTGGATATGGTGGCCAAGCTCCCAGTACTTGTTGTTTCATAATTGTGACAAGAACCAAACCTAGCAAACTTCCAGGTCCCAAAGATTGCATTGACTGGTCTTGGGATAAGGCTAGCTGGCTAGGATATTTGAGCATAAAAATGAAAGACCTATACGTATATTTTTGAAACTTGAAACTCCTTTTTATAGAATTTTGTGGTTTGTCTACGTTTTAAGTGAAGTGTTGTTACAACAAAATCAAGCTTTTTTCTCAGTACGACTACATAAACTTTTCTCTAATTAATTGATAGGCAAACTTCATTTGACTTTTTTCTTTTATGCCCATGTTTGATCTTTCTACATTCATTTACGTCCCCCTGAATGACATTATTTCAGTTCTTGGTTGCTGTTAGTCTGGATGACTTTTGTCTTTGACCGACTGTATTCATTATGGTGTTAGTTTTCCATTCGGTCACTATACAGAGTGAATCGAAACTCTATAAATCAACCAGTATAACTACGAAGTGTAAAAATATAACTATAAAGTGGAAACAGTATAATGTTGACTCTCAAAGTTTTTTGATGCTATTTCTTGATTTATGTGTGCCATCGATCTTTACTCATGGGCAATGCTAATCATCTTTATACCCTTCTAACTTTATCAGATATCCCTTGACAAAAAAGTATCAATAGTTAATTCTATATATTTCATTGTGCTTGTACTGTTTAACTTCTACGTATTCTATCCAAGTTATAACATGCATGGTGAAGGGCCCTAGACTGGAGGTTAATTTAGAACTAGCTACAAATAGGAATATTCACTTATTCAGTATAGCTGGAAGCATTGGTATAAAGGTGATCATAAAGCAGCTGAGCAGGAAATGGATCAATCGGAATGAAAAGGAAAACGGGTGGGTATTCTTTTGAGATGGATGTCTACTTAATTAAAAAGCATCCCACATGGAGCACCAAATTGTTTTTCCAGCATGAAGAAAATATGCCCCAACTGAATAGCTCAGCTTATAAATGGTAATTGGGCAAACTAATGGGAAGCATGACTACAAAATTAGTTGAATGATAATGATAAGGTTTAGGCTCCTCTCCAATTCTCCATGATGAACAAACCCCCATTCTCTCTGTGTATGACTTTGAATTCCCAATTCACATAGCCTAGAGATAATGATTTGTTCATCATGGTATGCGGTTCTGTTCGTCTGACTACATCTGGTAAAGATAACATCTTTTCATGGAACAATTCTAAAAACACAAAGTTCTTTGCTTTGGTTTTTAATTGCATTTTGAGTAACATGAACAAGATGGGTGAAGGAATATACACTTTGTCTCACATATTCTTCTTTCTCGGAAGGTGGATACATAATTCAACAAAAAGATGCTAAGCCCTATTGCTAGCTAGGTTTATGATTGCCAGCTCAAGATTCTGAAGTAATTAATTACTTCCGAAGAAAATTAAGTGAAAAAAATGAGTTAATTAATGTAAAAATTTATTGTAAATTGAGATAAAAAAAAGTTTTTTGTAAATTATAAATTAATGTATCGATATATTTATGTTTAAATTATTTTTTTATGACAGTACACCAGCTACTTCAAAATTAAAATGAATTAATCTAACAATTAATAAAGTTACTACTTTACTATCGTATTAAATTGATGTACTTAATATACCAATACATTAATATAACGTAAATAACCACCTAACAGTGAAACTCATGATCAAGATAAACTTCCTTTTGACTTTACCTTTGACTTTACCAAATAATAATGATTTCACTAGAGAGAGATCAGCAAATTAAATTAGTTAATCAAGCATAAACTAGCTAGCTAGTAGTGATGCTGTTCTTGACCCACCCACACTAGGCTTAGGCAGGCACATGGCTATGCAAAAACCAGTTGGCTACAGTTGCTCTCCTTGTTTGTTCTTGTTAACCTTGTTATGTATGGAGTTAGTCAACATGATTAATAATGCTGCTCCCTGTTAAATGGTCTTCTCAGTTGATTAAACTTAATTTATACCCCATTAATTTAATTTAATTAACTGCTAAACAAAGGTTTGGCAATTAGCACCAAACCTTGAGATTTTTTGAGCATATCTTGAAATCTGGGTAGTATTTAAGGTCAACGACCAACAGAAAAGGTTGGTCTTTAGGTTTATTTCAGCCTTTCGTTGGGCTTGTTCAACAATTATTTGTCTACGAGTCTTGCTATGTACACCTAAAATTTCATCACTCCACCCAGAAATCATTAGAACTAGCAAAATTCTAAACCACTAACCTCTGGGTGTAGTAATCAGAGAAAAACAATGTCAAGCATAAAAATTTGAGTCCAATTTTTCTGTTGATATTTTTAGTGCTCACATTCTCTATATAATCTATGTCTAAATTAAAAAAAAGTTTACTTAAATGTCAAAAAGCTGTAGTTTTAAACAAAGACAGAAAATTAGTACTGAAATCACAAGCAAAGGCCGGATCATATGAATTTCATTGACTATGATCCCTCATTAGTACAGTTAGGTTTACCAAATTTACAGCTCAGAGAAATTAAACACCTATCCTATCCTCCAACAAATATCAATTAATTCCATCAGATCATATAGCTATGTATATATGCTCCTCACCATAGAAAATAGGCCAAACAATTTCTATCAGAGAAGCACGGGATGTGAGTGATGGTGAGACTTCGCTTTGCTTTATAAGCTTAACCTCTACTTCTTTGTCATATACTCCGTGAAAGATTTTACATCAGAAAAAATATTGGCGACATATATGTTTCAGATGATTGACTATATATATGGGCCAGTCTATGCATCAACAATACTACTGATCGATGATAGTACCACCGCTGGTGTTTTGAGAAATTTGAGCTCGATCAAGTCTGTTCTTTTTTCATGGCCAAAGTTTGTTGCTCCATTGAGATGGAACCTAGGACCTTGAGTCAAGTACAACTCAACCATGCTAGGGTACGTACTAATTTTATTTATACATTCCATCATATATATGATTTGCCTTCGTATATTAATTATCATTTTCATTACATTTAGGTTTGAGCTATATGTTTTCATTTTCTTTTTCAAAGGCCGGGACATATTGTTTCTCATGATAACTCTGCATGCAGGAAATGGCTGCAGATGTGGTTCAGAAAATGGAATCAAATGAAGCCTCAGCTACATTCAGTGAGGTGTGGTTTTACTGCACAAGTTCACAGCATCCATCATATCTATGAACTCAAACCTAGAATCGGTTATGAGTACGTAGTGCCTAGAATTGCATTGATTAATTAGGGGCGCTTCATGACTTGAGCATCTAATCTTATAGGTGCTCAAGTGAATGAGCATTTTCGTACTAAAATGATACGATCATAGAAGAAATCATGTGTGATGAAATATTACTACATTGCTGCTTAATTCTAAATTTGCTAATGTTTCTATATGTAGGGATTGAGACCGATTGGTTCAGAGACACAGGTGGACCATGTAAATATTGCTGAAGGGGGTGAAGAACCACAGAATAAGCTAATTCTGGAGTCGGAGGAGTCTCAACTGTATGAAAGACCATGCCAATGCTTGTGTGCTGCTGCCAATATTGAAATCCCTGATCAAGAAAAGCTTAAGGAACCCCTCTCGGCCCCATTTTGAAAGCCTTATAGAACGTTGTACGTGTAGCATATCATGGTCACATATTCTATGCCTTTAGTACTCAACCTAATTCAACTACTGTGTATAAGGAAAATGTTTGAGAAGGCAATCGTGCATGTACGCCACTATTAACGAATTCACATATACAAGAATTTTTTTTTCTTCTTCTCTCCCAACCATGATGAACGTCAAGGACTCAAGGCTTAGGTAGACCCTGGGCCTCAACTATGATCTATATAGATGTAAGATTGGCTCCTTCCTATTGAGACGATTAATTCGTTTTAATTTTAAATTGTAAGTCAAGTTCTAATGTATAACAAACAAGTTGTTACATCAACTTGAGATAGTTACCTGAAAACATGTATGCAAGAGAAATAATGAAATTGCTCATACTCTTACTAGAAGGAGTTTGAAGATGGTGCAAGCTATGTTTTGTCAGGAAGCTTGGCTTCATGAAATTATTGATATAATTAAGCTAATGGTGTTAGTATTGGGGTTCTCCTTGAGAACATGTTTTCCCAACGGTCTAAGATATTCAAAAAACTTGATGTATCGCATACATTAACATTTTAATAAAATTCATCTTTAATAATAATAATAAAAAAGGCGGTTCTAGTTGGACCTCTCATACTTAGTACACCTCTAATTTACTTTTTATAATACTTGAAAAGCTAAGTAGACTTCTTTATTTTTACCAAAACATCCTTGAATATGAGATACAACAATCTGTTACTCTACTTTTTATCTCTATATTCAACCATGAGAAGAAGAATGAATCAAAGTAGGTATCTTCTCCACCAAAATTAATCAGAGGTTCTCGATATCTTTTGAATCAGAGGTTCTCGATAGATTTCAAGGGTTTTGGGTTGGAAGATCAAGTAATAATTATATCATAATATTGAATGAATTTAATTTAAGAAAATTCCAAATCAGATTGTTTTGAATTTATTTTTGTATTAAATGATGGGCCATGTATAGAAATTATTATTTTTACTTAATTGTTTTAGGTAAATTATAAAACTATATGGCAATATAAGGAAATTCAGAAAGAAGTAAAAAAACAATTTAATTGAATGTTATATTTAGGGAGGCAAGAAAGAGTTTTTTTTTTTCTTTCCATTTTTCTTTCTTTGTCCTTATTTGTCTTTTTATATGATTTGACAAAGTCTATTAATAATTGAAAAAAGTTGGAGGTCCAAATATCAAATTTGGAGGTTCAACTAGAATCACCCGAATTATTATATCGAGATCAAGAATAATTTTAAAATTATGAGCGTGTTTGTGAAAAGTGGGTAGTAGGAATACTGATTTTTATTTTATTATTATTAGTTTTAAATAAAGGTTGGTGCGACCATCCTAAAGTCTCTATTAATAGAATTGCTAAATACAATTAAAATCTAAACTGCAAATTATATTAAGTGACTAGAAAGCATTTTGAATAATAAGAAGACCCTCCACTAAATTTTTGTATTCAAACACGCACTAACTATCAAAAGTTGTCATACAAGCAAAAACAATATGGACAAGTCTATTTACTTTACAACGATAATACACCATAAAGACAATGCAAATAGAAAGCCACAAAACAATTAGACCGACTATATTGCTGATTAAAAATAATTTTGACCGCACTTTATATTATCCTACCACCATCCATTCGATAAAACAAACAAGATGCTGCATCGTTAGGACAAATAAGACACACGAAATTAGGGCTGTCAATGGGTCGTGTCGGGTTGGGTTCGTGTCGGGTCAAGGTATTTATCGTGTCGCATGAGACAAACTCAAACCCATCCCATTTAATAATCGTGTCAAAAATTTAAACTCAAACCCAACCTATTTATTAAACGGATTACCTGTTTCCAACCCGTTTAACCCATTTAATAAATAGGTCGTGTCGTGTTAGACAAAATGACTCATTTAATGGTTAACAATGCGACCCATTTAACTAAAAAAATACATAAATTGATTAAATTCACTAAAAACTCCACAAGACGAAGAATATAAATAATTATATATGATTCATAAATAATTAAATCCAATGATTATAAAGCAAAATATTTCAAATTGTCTAATTCTATGATCAAATACTCCCAACGTCCAAAATTTCAAGATAAAGTATAGTATAATCGGGTTATACGGGTTCACTTCGTGTTGGCGGGTTAACCCATGGCCGACCCATTTATTAAATGGGTCATGGCGAGTTGACCCACGGTTGACCCGCTTTTTAATTGTGCAGGTTCAACCCGCTTTATTTCGTGCGGGTTTCGAGTCTTGTCATCGGGTCATGTCGAAATTGACAGCCCTACACGAAATGCATCAACAATTGTAAAGCCAACTAGCCAGAGAAAAAAATGGATAGGTGTTCTCAGAAAAAAAAAAAAAAAAAAAAAAAAAAAGAAAGAAAGAGGAGCTTCTATTCATACCTCCATAATTGCCACTTGGACCTTTCTCTTTTTCAAAGTTATAGCTAACTTTGTCAACTTATGTCAAATTACCAATAAAGACACAAAAGAGGAATTTTTTTTTTTTTTTTTTTTTTTGTCGAAAACCTTTACTTTTCATTGGTATGCAGATTTCAATCCCAAGTATCTATCACACCATAAAAATGGGTGTTGAATAACTTGATAGACAAATTATGGATAGAAAAATGTAATAGTCAAAGTAAGGAAGAAGAAAAGCCCTATGATTCTTTACTTCTTTCTCATTCTTTTTGGTTTGGTACTGGTGTTGTCCAGTATTGCTTAGCCGCCAACAATAACTTTTATCTATGATGAGGACCCTCTTCATGGTCTACAATTTTGGCATCATATTGCATTGCATATAGGAGCGCCTTGGCCTTCACAACCATATCAACATCATCCCTGAAAATTATATTGCCTTGTGGTCTTAAAATCCTATCCATTTCTAAAAGAATGTCTTCCGATCCATTTCACATCTGTCCTTATAAAGAGTGAAAATTGAATCAAAGTGGATGAAGTCGTAGGTTCTTGGGTAAGTAGACATGGCCTCACACAAATTTTGATAAGTTCCGATCAATCCACTTGATATACCTGCTATTAGTTGAAATTTGATTCAATGGTGGGGAGTAGATTCATAGTGTTTATAATAAATTCTGGTTGTATAGAACCTGCACATTAGCCACCAATATGTATCATGGGCGTATTTGCTGTCTTCGCAATTTTAAATATTTCAGCATGCGAAGCTTTCTTCCTCTTCACTATTGAACCAATTATTTTTCCTAGTTCATGATCATCAGCACCCTGCCAAACTAAGATGACCTCTGAAGGCCATGGACTTCGAGGCTATCCTCCTTCAAAAAAGAAAAAAAAGGCTTTTATTGATTTTATTGGAGGATGGGCATTGTGGGAAAGTCTGGGAGGTGTAAATAGCATATTCGTTATTTGTAAAAGTAAGTTGGATGTCTATTAAGTAGGGATGTCCAAATACCAATTATGGAGGTATGAATAATTTTTTTTCTAACTCTCTCCAAAAACCTCAGCCGCTGCTCCTAGGTTTTTTCGATTTTCTTCTCGTCCGGCGGCGCTCGAGATCGGCGTTGGTTTGTCCGCGCCGGTATTGGGCGGCTGCCGGACGGGTACTTGAAAGCTATGCTGGTAGTCTCATGAGTGGGATGTGGCTTAAGGTGTTGTGCGGATTGGGTGATGCCTGGGTCAATCGGATTGTGTAGGTATGGTGGTGGTCGAAGGGCGTCCATGACCTGTGGCGGTGGGCATCTTCGGCAGAGAATTTCCAGGACCAGTGGTGGCGTGGCTATGGTGGTTTTTGGCAGATTGGTGTGGAGGTGGGGCTTTGGTGGTCTGGGATGATCGCTGGGGCAACGAGGCTATGGTGAATCTGTTTTGGATCGTGATGGCGGCGTAGCTAAGTGGTTTTTTCTGGCCGGTTCCGTGGGGAGGTCGCGGCGGTTGTAGGTCGGGCGGTGTGGTAGGTGGCTGGAGGTGGGGATGGTGGCGGACTCGGGTCATCCCTTTGCTGCTGGGCCTTGAGCTGGACCCTTTCTCTTGGGGTTGCTCTTTATCTGGGCTAGGGTGTTTTTGCCCTAGGCCCATCCTATGTTTTTGGCCCTCTTATTTCGTCATTTTGATTAAAATAATTTCCTTCTTTGTTAGGGAGCTATGCTTCTAGTTTTTTAGTGAGTGTCATCGAGTCCTGTTTACTCGGCCTATTTACTATGTAGTAGTTAATAGTCTATAGGCTTCTTTTCGGAGCATGAAACCGTCAAATGATTGGACCTAATCTATGTATCACTGTGCTACTACCACAAACTCTTTATCTACCCCTTGATGGTAGAGGGAGGATATGTAATGGCCCTTTAATTTCTGGCTTTCGATGAATGATAGTCGCCCTATTTGGGTTTGTTCAAAAAAAAAAAAAAAATTATGGAGGTATGAATAAAAGCTCCAAAAAAAAAGAAGTATAGAATAAGAGAGGGTTTTGTGTAGGGCTGTCAATTCCGACACGACCCGATAACATGACTCGAAACCTGCACGAAATAAAGCTGGTTGAACCCGCACGATTAAAAAGCGGGTCGGCCATGGGTCAACCTGCCATGACCCATTTAATAAATGGGTCGGTCACGGGTCAACCCGCCAACACAAAGTGAACCCGTATAACCCGATTATGCTATACTTCATCTTGAAATTTTAGACGTTGAGAATATTTGATCATAGGATTAGACAATTTGAAATATTTTGCTTTATAATTATTGGATTTAATTATGTATGAATTATATATAATTATTTATATTATTCGTCTTGTGGAGTTTTTAGTGAATTTAATCAATTTATGCATTTTTTTAGTTAAATGGGTCGCATTGTTAACCCTTAAATTGGTCATTTTATCAAACACGACACAACCTATTTATTAAATGGGTTAAGCGGGTTGGAAACGGGTAACCCGTTTAATAAATAGGTTGGGTTTGAGTTTAAATTTTTGACACGATTATGAAATGGGTTGGATTTGAGTTTGTATCTTGCGACACGATAAATACCTTGACCCGACAAGACCCATTGACAACCCTGGTTTTGTGTGCTATGCAGTAGAAGTTTCCGAAGAAAATAAGATGAGGATAAAATGGTCATTTTGAAGAAATACAACGAATCTAAAGCAAATTTGAAATAGTTGAAGAGGGTTTAGGGTTTCAAATTGGGCAAGGAAGGTAGCTCCCTATAGAAGGAGAAGGAGAAGGAGAAGGAGGAGAAGGAAGGTAACCCAACTTCATTCCTCCAATTCCCAGGTAACTCATCTCTCTAACCAAGCTTGCTTTTTAGCGGAAAGCCGATTCAGTATTCAAATGGGTAATTAGTTGATTAGTTTTTCGTGCATAGATTCTATTTTCAACTTCAAATCATGCGGTTAAGTGTTTCAGATTGTGGAATCAAAATTAAAACCATGGGATTAACCTAGGTTTGCTTCGCTTATATAAATGAATTCGCTCTTTTCCATTTTACCGTGAAAAGTCTAAGTCTTTATCTTTCTGGTTTGATTGTGGTGTGCTGAGAGTATTGCACAAGAATAAAAGTATGAAAATTTGGGATTTTTTGTTGTTGTTGGGATTGTATTTTATTAAGTGGGTGCCTGAGGTTGAGGACTGAGCATTTTCCTAAATTTGGTTTGTAATATGTTAGTTTCGAAATGCACATAGAATCCTGTAGATTTTATTTCAGCCGTAAACTATGCGATTTGGTGCCGTGTATTTTAAATTGTGGAATCAAAGTCACTTGAAGTTTGATACTAGGGCATGGACTCCTGGACCTATGTTTTTCGTTACTTATGTAAATGAATTCACCGTTTTGATATTAGTGTGAAAATTCGGTCTTTATTTTAGACTAAGTTGTCATTTGGTTGCTCAGAGAGTTTGCACAAGGAAAAGTAACAAGACTTGGGATTCTTTTTTGGGATTCTGTGTGTTGTTAAGTAGTGCCTGAGGGCTGAACATTCTCCAACACTTTGTTGTAATATGTTAGTTTTGAACTTTTTAGTTACCCGAATGAATAGTAGTTTTCTTGTTTGATGTGGAGACTAAACTCAATGCTATCTTCTGGTGTTGATATTCAGAGGCAATCTGTCTTTGAAGAATTCACAGGATGAGTGCCACTGCAAATAGAACTCCGAAATCTAGTAGGCAGACATTGTTTTACCAAGATCTAGCTTCACCTATCTCGGCCCGGAGAGGAAAAATCTCAACTCCAGGCCAGGCAGCAGCAGTATCTGCTCTGTGGCGCGAGAGTTGTAGTGATCGGTCGGATCTTCCCCCTCCTCCACTTTACACTTTGGAAGACCGCTCAGACTTTTCCCCTGAATCTGGAATTCAAGATTATCCGATATCCCCAGAAATCAAATCAGATCCCAGAACTCCGTTCCAAAGTTCTGGATATGATTTCTCGACTCCTGTCAAAAACAAATCAGAGGCCAGCACTTCTTATGCTCTCTCAAGTGGACAGCATGGCCAACAGGGTTCGGCAACTATGAATTGGTGGTCATTCTCAAAGAGTGGTGGCGAGCAAGATGACAAGGGAAGGAGTTCACCAGTGGAGGGTGTTGTTCAGCCTGGTGCTTTGATCACTCTTCCACCTCCAAGGGAAGTTGCAAGGCCAGAAATGCAAAGGAGTACCATGCCTGCAGCAAATCCCCAAGAGGAAGAATGGGTTACTGTTTATGGGTATTTTTTTACCACACCTTTGTCTTTTTCTTTTCATCGACATATATGCTTACATCTTTAGCTTATAAGTATGCATATCTTTGACTGTAGTCCTACCTATGCCAGTTACCTTCTCTCTATATCAATCTTTGACTTTTTTTCTATCTGTGCTAGTTACCTTCTCTGTATAATCAATCTTTGCTTGTAGAGATGCCTTATTCTGCCAAACAATAATCAGAAATATCATTGAGGTATTCTTTTGGGAAATACCATGTTTTATGGTGGTAGGATTGCATAGTGACTTATAGATATATATTGTGATTTTTCAAATTAATTATTTCTTCAGCGTTATTCGGGTTCAAGATCTGACGTTCTATCTTATTCTACCACATCCTCATTGACGTTAGATGTTATTATTCTTGAGGAGGGGCGCCAAAAAAAAAAAAAAAAAGAGGCTCTGGCCTTATTATTGTGTGGTGGGTGTTCTTCAATTCCTGGTACGGAAGGAAATGAGTTTCGTCTCTTTTAGATACTGTTGTTTTTCAATCTGTTAGAGGTTTAAGACATGCATGAAGCAATTGCCCCACAGAAAAAAAAAAATGGACATTAGTGAGTAGAAAGAGAATAAGAGCCTATCGTGAAGGCAAAAGGTGTTTGGAAATTGGAATATAAAAAAAAAATTAAAAACAAATTTGTCATAAAAATGTAAGCTGCATTGTAATCTGATCTGTTACATTGTTGCTGCCTTAGTTCTGCGCAAGTGTTTGTCAATTAGTTCTTCACATACCACATGGTCCCTCACCTACCCTTTGCTCCTCTGTCATGGGGTTTGCTCAAGTAATTTGAGTTCAGTGACTTTTGGAACTTTGTAAAGGATTTGGATCAGAAAGAAAACAGAAGACAGATCTTAATCAATCAATCTGATTGTATCTGGTTGCAACTTCTATCAGTAGTTGTAAGTCAGATGGAAACTAAAGAACAAAAAGGTCTCAACATAACTGTAAAAGATTCTGTAATTAATTAATATGTCCCCAAGAAATCAAGTATGATTTAGCAAATGAATTGCTATACTGAGCATGGTTTTCTATGCACTATAAAGAAATGTAGTGGGATCTTTCTCTCTCTCTCTGTTTGTGTGTTGTTGTTTTATTTTTTGTGCTTTTGGATGTCTCATGGTTGTTTCCAACTTTTGAGGCCTAAGTTTTAGTGATTGAAGCTTATTTGGTCTGAAGTTACATGCATGAGATTACTTGTCTATCTTAGTTTGAGTTCTTAAACTTTTATTTTTTATTTTTACTTGCGTATCCACATTATGCCCTCTCATAGTGTTTCTTCTTTCCAGATTTTCTGCAGCTGATACAAATTTAGTTTTACGGGAGTTGGAGAAATGTGGTGTGATTTTGAAACATGTTCCTGGCCCAAGAGATGCCAACTGGATGCACATTCTATATCAGGTTCTTTGCTTTCCCTGTGTTAAAGTTTAGCGAATCGAATATTAGCGAATCGAATATTAATACCAAGCATCAATTTAGCTTCATTGTATCCTTTTTCTGGACTCATTTGTTTCCAGATTTGCCAG
The DNA here is from genome assembly GCF_958449725.1 of Rosa rugosa. Lineage (NCBI taxonomy): Eukaryota > Viridiplantae > Streptophyta > Magnoliopsida > Rosales > Rosaceae > Rosa > Rosa rugosa. The sequence goes on along the minus strand of NC_084820.1, from coordinate 49,828,599 downwards.
TCACGGGCACTATAAGAAATGCATGCCAAATGGGGGATGAAAAGTTAATCAAGAATTGAGAAAGAATCCTGGATTTAAAACTTACACTGGCTGAAATAGCTGAATCTACTTTGATTGGTTATTGTTTTTCTTGTATTGAAAAATATTGTACTTAAATTTCCTTGATTTATCTCTGTTGCATGTGAGAAGTGCCACTGTAGATCACTTTTGAGTTGGTGTTTTGTTGTCGAGTAGATGCTTTATGGAAGTCAAAACTGATCCAAAGTGTATCTCTTATTGCCTTGATATTTATTTGAGATCCGGGGTACAAAATCCTTGATCCACTTCACGCATTGGCACATTTAGTGACATGCATTGCTGTAAAATCATAATCACTTATTTGCAATTGGTTGTCAGCATGGCTGCATGAGGAGTTTTATGTGCCTTGATCATTCTGTCTAAAAAATTGCAAGATCAGGTTCATATAATTGGTTATGACTGCTAGATGCTGTCACCAAAAATAATCTTGGTTATATGAAACGGAAAGGAATTTGTGACATTATGTTTAGTCCAGTTAAGACATAAACTTGATGTAGACCATCATTCTTTGGTTAATTTATGACCTTATTCCATCTTGTGTTTGGCCTCTTTTTGTTGTCATGATCCGCCCATTCTACTGGATATTTTTGTAGTTGGTAGGATATGTCGTGTGTTTTTATTTCAAAAACTTGCGTTTATTTTCCCATCATGAATTTGTGATTTACCTGGCTGAAGAACTAAACTACTGTTACTGCAACTGCAACTGCAACTGCACTGAAGATTGATACTATCAATTTGAGTTCAAGTTTTGAATGTTCACTTTCTTGGTGGTGCAGAGTTCCTCTGATGCTCAGAAGGCTCTCAGTAAGAATGGGATGCAAATTAATGGAGCATTAATCATAGGTGTGAAGCCACTGGATCCAATGCAACGCCATACCTTAAATGAAAGGCTCATCAACAATCAGGGTTTCATGACTTTGCCACCTCCATCATCCATGAGACATGCAGAACTAGATGCTTCAAGAGCCCCCCCTCGCTCTTACTATCTTCAAAATGGTAATACCAGTGTGCAGCAATCTGGAGGCACAATTGCTTCCCCAACAAAGTCATTGGTTTCCAAGGTCATGGATTTGATGTTTGGAGTTTAGCTGCTGTGATCAGCCAACTGGTATTGTGGGATTTTGTCTAGATGTAATTGTTGCGGCATTTTGGTTTACCATCCAAATTTGAAGAGGTGGGCACATCACCCCCCCTTTTATGAAAGGCAAACCCCCCTTTTATATTCTCCAAAATTTTCAAAGCTATTGTATTACAGGTTCCATTGAGGTCGATGTAAGACTAGTGGTTGGTTTGTTTTAGTTTTCATGCAACAAATGGTTGATACTGTCGAAAGCGAAAATCAATGATAGTGCCTCAGGCTTCTCTTGTTGAAGATTTCATGAGGAGGTTCATTGCTATAATGAAAATTTCTCAAGTGGCATGCCCCGTTATGGCTCCAATGGTATAGAAGATTTTATCCAAATCCATACTCAGTGTTCGACTCTCACCCTCCCCCTCTGTTGAATCGGGGAAAAGGTCGGTTGCTTTCAGATTCTCATCCAAATTATGGAGGTTATATTGTTCCATACTTCTATGTATGATACTCGAGATCATGAATCCTGTACTCACTTGATTTCTTGCTTAGGTTCAGAAATGTGAGTAACATGGTCTTTAATGCTAGTCGTCAGTTTTGATGTCTACAACATAGGGAAGATAAATATCATCATTTGTCACAAACTCGAATCCAGTTGCTACTAATAGCGTTAAGATTTAGAAGCTCTCATAAATTCTTCTGAACTTTCTGTGCTCGGATATGACATTTGGCACGCAAGATATGTTCGTCATTAATTTCTTGGGCAATAATTTCAGTTGTATCTTCATCTCAGAATGGTTCTTTTTTCATTTTCATTTGAAGTTGCAAAATAGATGTAGGTTGAGCTTAGATTTTGAGGCACTTCTAAGAATAATGTTGTCATTTTTTTCGTTTAATTTTATAGGTTGGGGGTTCGAAGTCAAAACTTAATTCAACATTGTATCAGTAAATATGATCACTATATTAAGAGTTAGTTATTCTTAATATTAATATGTATTACATTCTAACTAACCTAGAAAGACTCTATTACATACTAAGAGTTAGTTATTCTTAAAATATTAATAAGTATGCGTATTACATTCTAACTAATCTAGAAAGTAGGGGTGGGCGCGGTTCGGTGCGGATCGGCGTTAGGCCAAAACCGCAACCGAACCGCTTCATTCGGTTGTGCTATATTTAAAACCGCAACCGCATTTTAAAAGCCTACACCGCTTACTTCGGTTACACCGTTTTGCGGTGCGGATCGGTTTTGGTTGTGTTCGACTTTTTTTTTTTTTTTTTTTTGCATATTTTCGACCAAAGTCAACAAATTTAGCTGTCCTAAAATGAGTAACCATTACTATCAAAATATCAACAAAATAAAGTATAAACCACTCATAATCTGTTCACTAAATCAAGTAATGAACATTACAAGTAACCTGTTCATGACATCAACATCTCAAGTTCTGAACTAGACAAATAACATTAACAATCTGTCAAACCTGTAGATCAACTATCAAATATCAATAATCTGCTCCAGCTGTTCAACATTTAAAACCAAAAAGCAATTTCCAAAACTAAATCAAAGTTCCAATAGTCTAACAATCTGTTTCCAAACCAAATAGCTAACATGCAGCACAAACATAAATCTAAGTTCCAACTTCCAAGTTCCAGCAGTAAATCAAAGTTCCAGCAGCAGTAAATCAAAGTTGTAAATCAAAGTTCCAGCACAAACATAAATTATGTAGTAAATCAAAGTTCCAGCACAAACATAAATTATGCAGTAAATCAAAGTTCCAGCAGTAGTAAATCAAAGTTCCAGCAGCACAAACATCAAGTTCAAACTTCAAAGTATGAAACATTAAATTTAAAGTTATTACAAACCATAGTTAAAGAACTTAAAGGCTGTAACATCAAGTTCCAAGTACCAAACAGAAGTTAAAGTTATTAGTTGTTACAAACCAAAGTTAAAGCAGTTCATACTTGAATGAAATCGGAAGGGAAAAACAAAAAGCAGAAAGTTGGGTCACAGAGAACTTGCTCCAGCAGCACAACAATTTATTTCAAAAGCTTGTTCCATTAGTCCGATTTCCAGCAGCTGCAACCTACTTCATCCCTCAGAGTCAGACACTTGGGTCACAACAGAGTCTAATAAAAACCAAAAACAACAATCACAAACTAACACAAATAAATGTATTCAAATTAACAATTACTGTAAAAGTGTAAAGTAAAAAAATACCTGACTCAAGCTTCTCAAGCTCACCATAAAGCTCCAACTTAGCCTTTGTCGGCTCTTTGTACTCATTAAAAGCACCACCTCTTAACCAATCATTGAGACAAACCAGCCCTTCAACCATTGTAGGAGTCAATGAAGCTCTAAATGGGTCAACGACCCTTTTTCCTAGGCTAAAAGCAGCCTCCGAAGTCACCGTTGAAGCTGGAACAACAAAGACATCCTTTGCAATTTTAGACAAAACTGGAAACCTAGGAGAATTCTCTTTCCACCAATCTAAAACTTGAAATTTTGTATTGGCAGGGTCTTCGACAGCTTCAAGCAAGTACTTGTCGACTTCATTCCTTATCTCAACCACATCTTTTTGTTTCCTAAGCCTTAAGAACTTGTTCATTGATGCAGCATGACTATCCTCCTCTCTGGCATTAGAAATTGATTGAGTAGGTGGCTGTGTAGCTTCAAATGACGCTTGTGCAGCCATAGGGTCAGAATTAGCATACTCATGATAAAGCTGCATCAATTGACCCTTAACATCATCTATCATCTCCGAGACCAAGCACATGTCTTGCTGCAGCAAAGGAAAAAAGAACTCAAGATACAATATCTTGTATCTTGGATCTAATACCACAGCAAGCAACAAAATAGGGTTCGAGTCCTCCAACTTCAACCAATATTTGTCAAATTTTTTCTTCATTGATGCCCCGATGTTAACCATCAAAGGATCGACACTTTGGCTGCATTTTTCCAATTCTTCAATGATGGTACACATCCACACAACAGGTTGGTTTACAGTTACCACTTTAGTGCCGCTAAATGCCTAAGTTGCATCATAAAAAATCTTCAAAAATTTCACCAACCTAGCAGCCTTATCCCAATCCTCATTTCTAGGCGGCCCGACCCTTTTCCTCCCCCAACCCTTTCCTGAAAGTAGTTTTCGTACTGCTGGTCCTTATCTTCCAACCTCACAAAGGCCTGCCTATACTTCACAGCTATGTCTAACATGAAATAGGTGGAGTTCCACCTTGTGCACACATCTAAAGGCACAATACCCCCCTTGTGTTCAACCTTCTCTCTAGATGCACACTTCCTAAATTTCTCGAGCCTTGCAGGTGAACTCCTAATAAACTTAACAGCGTTCCTAATTGCATCGATGAAGGAATCAAGCTCCTCCATCTCATCCCTCACAATAAGATTCAAAACATGACAGCAACACCTAACATGCAGAAAACTCCCACCTAACACTAACTGCTTCCAATTCCCAATCTTCTCCTTTATATACTTCCAATTCCCAATCTTCTCCTTTATATACTCTATAGCAACCTGATTACTCGATGCATTGTCAACTACAATGCTGAAAACTCTCTCAATACCCAAATTAATCAAGCATGACTCCACCAATTTCCCTATTGTCTTACCCTTGTGATTCAGAATAATAGTGAAGTTTATTATTCTCATGTGTAGTGCCCAAGTCTCATCTATGAAATGAGCTGTCAAGACAAGGTAATTGATATTCTGGAACGAGGTCCAGGTATCGGTGGTAAGAGAAACCCTCAGATTGTTCCTAGCTAAAAACTCTTGAATCTTTTCCTTCTCAAATTGGTAGATATCCGTAATATCTCTACCAATTGTCCTCCGAGAGGGAGGATCAAACCTTGGTGATGCAATTTTCATAAAATCAATAAAACCCTGCCCCTCTACATGACTAAATGGCAACTCATCCCTCACAATCATTTTAGCACAAGCTCTTCTACATTCATCTGGGTCCCAACCCCTAGTAACTAACTTACCACCACTATCAGCATAATCAAAGGAAAGAAACTTTTGCTTCTTAGCCGGTTGGTATGCCGGACACTTCTTGCATTGGTAGAGCATATGAGTCCTCATGGATGTCGTCCCATTTGATCTTGAGTCGCAAGCATACGTGGTGGGACTGTTTGGCTCCAATTTTGTTGCAGCTGGTCAACAGTCTCTTTTCTGCGCGGGCGTGCCAGCACCGTTTGGGTGCGGTCGTTGGGGGTGTCCCTTGACCTGACTTCTTTCAAGCGATTGTAGACGAGGAGAGCACCAACCTCGTCGTGGGATTCTTTATGCCTCGTGGCGAGGACTTTTACTGAGCTTCTTGAAAATCACAATCGATACTCGATGTTGTAGATCGAGCAGAGCGAGAACCACTGAGAAGTAGAGAGAACTTGCTAAAGCGTGACTTTAGCTTGGCTGATTTGCGAGGGCGTTACCCTTGCTTGGCTGGTTCCGTAACCGTTGTGGTCGTGGTACTACAATCGGCTCCCGAGGAGACTAGGACCGAAGTACGTTGACAGAGGGTTTGGTGGCACTGAAAGTCGGCTTCTGAGAAGACTAGGACTAGGAGTGTGATCACCGGTAAGAGAAAGAGAAGGAGAGGAGTTGCTCTAAAGAGAACTTAGATCATCGTAGAGATGTTTGTTGAATTGTGTTGTTGTCTTTTGATACTTGTTGTAGCCTCTATATATAGGCTACCAAGCAACACTATTTGGCCTTAAACAACTCATAATGGGTTAGGTTTTAGAACTTAAACATTAATGGAATGTTAGGTTTAAGCACTTAAAACACTAATGGAATGTTAGGTTTAAGCACTTAAACACTAATGGAATGTTAGGTTTAAGCACTTACTGCTCCAATTTTGATGCAGCTATATCTCCACTAAGAACTCAAAATGGGCCTTCGACCTCTTCACATCAAATGATCCACAATGAGTGTAGATCATTATGGAAAATTTTTAGAGCTTTCTTCCATGTGGTTGGGCCGGAAACGCGGCTGGACCTCTTACAGGTCCAGTTTTCAAGTTTTGCTTCTGCAGAAAATTGGACTGATTGTTTGAAGGCCTTCCACTCAAAAATAGCTCTGGCACTCTTCATAAGAAATGATCCTTGGGCTTTCTATAATGGATCTGCAGAGTTTCAGCTCATTTTGAGTTCATTTGGTCAGGCGGCCACTCCTTCTGTTTAGCTCGGTTTCTCCTAGCCGAAGTAGGAAAATGTGCTAAAGTTGACTTTTCATGCTTCCATAGTAGGCTTTATTTAGCCTCTAAATATATATTTCGAACTTGTCGACAATATATAGCTTGAGCCACTGACATTGGCTCAATTTCTCCAAGACGTGCCTTGTCAGGCCAAAATGCTCATTTTGGATACAAACAGGGACAATACTTGCACTTAGCTCTTGGTTTCACCAACGGAGTACCATCCGGATTCTTCATCTTCTCAAAATGGTCCCATGCTGTAGACTGGTTCTTCCTCTTCACATACTCAGCTTCACTAATTGGAGCAGCAGCTGCAGAAGGTGGTGGGGGAGGAAGCAGAAGCGGTGCAGCAGCTTCACTTGTAGCAGTTGGTGTTGTTCCGGTGCTTGACTCAGTTGGCGTCGCATTGGGAGTTTGCGATGCTCCACTTCCCTAATAAGAAAGTAAGAAAAAATCAAATCAGTAAAGAATAAGATACAAACAGAAACAACAGAGCAGCTCAAAAATTCTTTCAGACTAGTAAATCGAAACAAAAGTAATCAAACCACAATTCTCAAACAATCACTAGCACTAATAACAAAACCAAACTGATCACGCTCATTTCAAAATCAAACTGATGCTCTCATGCTCATTAGAAGAACTGAAGAAGCAAGCAAGTAAGAACGGAAAGATCACTTCGAAACAAGCTGAAGTGCTGAACCCAAAATCGAACTGAAGAAGCAAGCAAGAAACTTAAGATCAAATCGAAACAAGTTGAACCCAAAATCGAACCCAAGTAAGATCAATCCGAAACTGATGCTCCCAAACAAGCTGAACCCAAAATCGAACTCAAAATCAATTCAAAATCGAACTCCAAAAGTGATGAGATGAGATGAGATGAGAGCTGATGCTTTCCATACCGATTCCATCTAGAGATGAGATGAGAGCTGAGATGAGCGTTGGCATTGGCGACTTGGCGTTGTCGATCAGCTGAGAAAACGCAGCAGAGGAAGGAAGAAGTTATCAAATCTTCAGGAAAACCAACACAAAGAAAAAGATCATGATAGAAAAGATCAAAAGGAAGAGCACCAACTTCCTCTGATGGTTTTGAATCGGTTGATTTCGACACCAAAGTGTTGGAGTTTGTCAAGATTGAGAGGCCACCGGCTTTTGATTTTGTCGAATAGTCGGGATTCACTTGCTTGGTTGTTTAACTATGGAGTTGGGATTCAGGTTGAGACGGGGTGGGCGCGGATCGAACAGTCGACTTTTGATTTCGGTATCTTTGGTTGGCTGTGTCTGTGAGTCGAGAGAGATGAAGGTTGGGAGAGATGAGGCGCTGTTGAAATGAGAGGCTGACTAAGTCAGCTAGGGTTTTCTCTCATTGAGAGTAATCCAGTGCAGCAAGGAGTAACTGTAACCTGATTTCCACCAATTAAAATTCGACACCCATTTAAAAATATATAAATAATACTAAATTAATTAAAATAATAATAATTTAAATAAATATTAAATATACGGACCGGTTCGGTTATTTCCGGTCGGTTCTGAAGCTAAACCCGGTCTCGAACCTTTAAATTCCGGTCCGGTCTAGTTTTTTTTTTTTGCAGTCTTGTTTCAACCGGTTCGGTCCCTGAGCCGGTTTTCCTGGCCGGTTCGGCTGATTTTTGATGTCCGGTTCGGTTTCTGCCCGCCCCTACTCGAAAGCCTGTATTACATACTAAGAGTTAGTTATTCTTAAAATATTAATAAGTATGCTTTAATGAGTTTTACTTAGGGACTTCAATTTGGTGTATGTACTATTTTAGCTAAAATACTATTCAGAGAGGCTTCAGGGAATTTCTGTAGTACATTAACATATTGATTCATTAAGTAAACTTAATTCGATATAGAGGTAGACTAGTTTGATGCAGAAATAGAGAGTAGTCTGAAATTAGTCTAGCATTGCATGTGGCCAATTTACTCAAGGAGAATCTATAGTACATTAACATATTGATACATTAAGTAGATTTAGTTCGATATAGGGATAGACTAGTTTAATACAGAAGTAGAGTACTCTCAAATTAGTGTACCACTGTATGTAGCCAGTTTACCTCTAAATCAAACTAATTTACTTAATGTATCATAGTATATTAATGTACTATAAACGAACTCCATGTATGTATTGTCTTTGGTTTTTTCTATACTTGGTTTCTTTATACGACCGACAGTTTGTCTAAGAAAACAACATTCCCACACAGAAAAGTAGGTGGTTATTCTTAGTATATTTTTCAAGAATAACGTTTTTATTAAAACTGTTTAGAATCAGAAAGAAGGGTTTAAAAACTGAAGTGCCCCATGAGGTGCAGCCATGGGTGATGGGAAATTGGGAATTAGAGGTCCTGGAATAGCAGTGGTGATTCCAGTGAAGAGTCCAGCAAGTGTACGTGTGGTGTTACAGACTTACAGTAAACATAACAAACCTATCACTTCCATGGCGATATGTACACTCACGGGGTCCTCTACATTCTTTCCACCTGTTGCCCTCTGCAACTTCCAACCTCAACCGATATACCCAAAATCCAGAGCCTCAACACATAAAATGTTGCAGAGGCTAAACCACAATAGATTATTGTTATAGATAAGACAGACCTAGCTACTTTTATAGTTCTACCTAGCCCCAATATGACAATATATAGGGTTACTGAATGAGTTTTATGATATTACATCTAGCCGAGGAAGCAAGGCATTAAGGCAATGACAAGAATAGAAAAATATATATAGGGCTATGCTCTTCGAAGGTTAGAGGGCTAAAATTTTGAGTCAAGTCTTTAGACCCGGTGTAGATTACGAGAAATGATAAAAAAAAACAGAAAAATTATTATTGAGAATTCAAACCTCAAAATATAATAAAAATAAAGTAGAGTTAAAATTTCAAAAATCTCTAAAGACGTCGAATAAATTAAATAATGTGTTCTCAAGCGTAAATGACTACCAATTTAAGCTAGTGTATTTCATAACATTAAATATGACCCCGAATATTGGTATAGAATAATACATAGACGACTATTCCATGCTAATATATGAGTACCGAGTAGTCTATAGTCTATAGTTTATACTAAGCAAAAACACTTCGCCTTGTCGGCAATTTGAGTCAAGTAGACTCTACACGCTGAACACGCAATTGTGGTACGATAAAATCAGACACAATTATAAAAGTGAAAAGTTCATAGAAGAACTTCCGCAAGCATAGACTAATAATAATTGGACATTCACGTAAGTCTTTAGTTTTTATTTTTTTTATCGAAAGCACAACTAATAAGTTTGTTATTATTAAATACAACTAATAAGTTGGTAAAAAATTGGAAAAAGAGGTGAGGTAAAAGGGAAAAAAAAAAAAAAAAAGAATCACAATTAGACAGACGGAAGTAGAGCAGGGAAAGGTATGATGGCCCATTCTATAAAAACCGCCAAAGCCTCTACAGTTCAGTATAGGCATATTATTACTACTACTACTGCCTCGCAGTTCGCTCACGTATTTCTACATTACTACCATCTCCCTCTCCCTCTCTCTCTCTTAACTACACAAGAGCGAAGAAAACAAGAGAGACAATGGTGACCGGCCGGAAAACAACGTCGTGCGACGAAGAAATGGCCGAGTCCAAGGCGGTGGAGAACGGAACAACCACCATGAGTACTACTGGGCAGGCGACCAAGTCACCAGCTCAACTCGGCGCCTTGCTCCGGAAGGCTGACGTGGCGCATGTGTGCCTCAGGCTGCTGTGCATGGCCTCCTCCGTCACGGCGCTGTCGTTCATGGTCACCGCCCAGCAAGCCAGCACCGTCACTATCTACGGTTTCCATCTCCCGGTTTACTCCAAGTGGTCTTTCTCCGAGTCCTTCGAGTAAGTACAATTACTCAAATGCCCTTCTGCTTTTTCCCCTCTCTCTAGAACAACAACGTACACTGCCATATTCCGGCCGTTCTTCACTTCTTTCGAGTCTCCCTTGGCGTTTTGCGTTATTTACTACTGGCTTTTGTCCCCAACCGGCCGGGGAAACCGGGCAGGTGTATTTGGTTTGTCATGTTATGGTGGTTTCCCTTGAGGTGAGGGTTTTGTGTTTGACGAAACTACCCTTCTGTTTGGCACTTCGAAGTGACAACAAATTTGAACCTCTTTCCCAGCTTCATTCCCATCTGAATGAACAGGATCAGACCCGTGAGGGATTTTTAATTTCTACTTGATTTTCTAAAAGCTTTTCACCCTTTTTTTAAGTTTTATGTCTCCTTTTAAATATTTGTCTTCTAGTTTGATCTAACCTGGAAATTGTTGTCTAGCTAGCTTAGCCCGTACCCTAGCCAACAAATTTTCGATTAAATTATTAGGTGGAATCATGTTTATTAATCTTTTTTCTTGATTGAGAATATAATGTCAGAGTTAATTGTTTCTCCATAAATGATCTGTAAAACTAGTTGGAGAACATTTTGCTGCTCATTTTAGGCCCTTAAGTTGCTATATATGCTACTTCTCATTCAGCCTCTAGTAGTTTTTTTTACATCACTTTGGGTTTTGCGGAGGAACCAATTCATTGCAAAATAATCAATCAGAATTCTAAGATCAGATATCATTTACTGGCTATTGGGATTGTAGGGATGTTGAACATGAGTGCTTTTCGTCATGTATTAGTAATGTAGCATTGATCATTTAATGTGCATGAATTTGAATCAGGGAGTAGGATTTACATTTTGACTCTGTTAGTAACAATGATGAGGGCTTATATTGTAACAACCAAGGCGGTGTAGTTAGAACTTAGAAGGGCGATTTGCATAATATAAAGGTACTGAAGTTTCTGAATTTTTGGTGAGCAGATATCTGGTTGCAGTCACGGCAGCTGTCACGGTCCATTCATTTCTGCAACTACTGATAAATGGATCTAGGCTGCTGAGAAAGTCTCCGATGATTCCCTCAAGGAATCATGCCTGGCTTAGCTTTGCTGGGGATCAGGTAACTTATACCCCTTGTTAACCGCCCTTGCGGAAATGAAATTACAACCGGCCGGCATATAAGCTCTGTGGTTTAATGACTTCTTCAGTTGTTGATAATAGGTTCCTCTATCTAGCTAGCTCATTCTTCTAAAGTTCTGAGCAGAGTTTGTAGTATAGTAGCATGTTTTCTAGTTAATTAGATGCATGTTTTATTGCTGTATATAGTAGACAGGTTCATCTCTCTACGTTAAAAGACTGTTTTTACTAAAGTTGAATTTACAAGTCAAGATTCATAAGATTCTCGCTTTACTAAAAGTCCAGCATGAAAAATGAAAAAAAAAAAAAAAAAAATGTCATGTGAACCCGGTGGATCATAATGGACCAAATTATTCTATAAAATTGGTAACAGCAGCATGTGTTTTCTACTTTTCTTTGTCATTGTATAGCTTGCATAGTACGAGAGACTTCGCAAGTACCTCAAATTTTGATTGTCCTATTTGTATGGAATCGGAAGCTCTACAGTATTTACCTAGTGAAATTGAAGTGTCACTGTTTCCCTTTCATAGGTATTTGCATATGCAATGATGAGCGCAGGGTCAGCTGCATCCGGAGTAAGCAACCTGAATCGCACAGGAATCCGGCACACACCCCTCCCGAATTTCTGTAAACCACTAAATATCTTCTGCAACCACATTGCCATCTCGATAGGCTTCACTTTCTTAAGCTGCCTCTTGCTGGCCACATCTGCTGTTCAGAATGTAATCTGGCTCTCCCACAACTGAGCTACATTGCTTTGTTTCCACGCAGTACTTGGGTGTGTACTTAATCACTTGCACTCTAGCTATATCATAATTTTATAACATTAGGCATTTTACTCACTGTCTTAAGGCTTCATGTACTTTCTATGTAGTTCCAAATACCCTTTCTATATGTGGTGAAATGCTGAATGCTTGATGTTTGATGACCAGATTCCATTAATTAATAACTTCAGTCACTGTTTTAAGTCTCCATCAACACAGCCCTATTGGATCGAAACTGCTACCAGAGAGATTCTAGGACATGTTTAGCGCGACTTCAACAAAGAACAAATCAAAACCACCACACTTCTTTAGATTGTATTTTATTAATTCGCTCACACTTACAATCACTTTAATGCTTGCCTAGTTGGGTGTGCTCCCCAACCTAGGTTCGAACCCCGAAGCTGTCAAAGTGGCGAGGCACTGTGCTGCAATGCACAGTTGGAGCATTTCACATGCGCCGAAGGGGTTTATCTTGGGCCTAGGAAACCTTTGGGTTCCCCTTGACAAAGTCAAAAAAAAAAAAAAAAAAAAATTCTCAAATAAATAATTCTAAAACGACGACGTTACGCACTTGAACCCGTCGTCTCTAATCTCTATCTCGTAAATAACAAACATTTCATTTCGCAGAGAAGTGAGCTCTGCAAAACCAAAGCTTCATCTCAAAACTCACACACTCCCTCAATTCTACTCAACCTCAGCTTCGCTTCTCAAATGTAGCACAATCGAGCTTTCACAATACGCAAAACCCCAATGGCCTGCCAATGCCTTCTGGGCTCTTATTCATCTTCATCCCTACCCCCAAACCCCAACCCCAAAACCCCTAAAACCCCACCCAAATCCAGAATCCCCTCCTCCATTTCCTCCCACCTTTCACCCACTTCCGATAACGAAGAAAACGATAAAACCAACAACCCCAATTTCGATTTCCTCAAGCTCTCCGTAACTCTAACCGTCATCTCCGCCTCCCTCCCCCAAATCCCAACCTCACGCGCCGCCGTCAAGGACAAAAAGCCACGCGCCCCCAAGAAATCCTCCGCTTCTAGAAAGTCCGAAGCTTTATCTCCCCAGGAGCTCAAATCCTGGTCCCAAGGTCTCCCCGTCGTCTCGAACCGCGTCCCTTACACTCAGCTCCTCGAATTGAACCGGGAATCGAAGCTCAAGCACGTAATCAAGCCTCCGGGGATCGAATTGCGGCAGAAGGCCGAGCCGGTCCTCGTGGTTCTCGACGATTCGAGAGTGCTGCGCACCGTTTTGCCGTCGCCGGAGACTGACAAGAGGTTCTGGGAGGAATGGGAGAAGTTGAGTTTGGACTCTTTGTGCGTCAACGCCTACACGCCGCCGCTGAGGCCGCCGGAGGTGCCTCTGCCGTACCTGAGCTTCCTGGCGAGAATGCCGGCGGTGGTGGCGTGGTTTTCGAGGACGAGGAAGCCGGCGAGGAAGGAGAGCAAGAGGGCGGCGGAGCTGAGGCAGGCGCGGGAGGAGTTCAAGATGCAGAGGAAGGAGGAGTTGGAGAGAATGAGGAATGAGAGAGAGATGATTGATAGGGCCATGAAGGCTCAGAAGAAGGAGGAGGAGAGGAGAGTGAGGAGAGAGAGGAGGAAGAAGAAGCATGACGAGTCGTTGAGGGAGGCTCGCCGGAATTACTTGCAGATGGCCAATGTGTGGGCCAATTTGGCTCAGGATTCGAATGTGGCCACCGCGCTGGGGCTCGTGTTCTTTTACATTTTTTACAGGACTGTGGTGCTTAGTTATAGGAGGCAGAAAAAGGATTATGAGGACAGGTTGAAGATTGAGCAGGCCGAGGCCGAGGAGAGGAAGAAGATGAGGGATTTGGAGAGGATGGAGGGGATTGAGGGCGGCGAGGAGGATGAGGAAGGGGAGCAGGGGAAGGGGGAGCAGAATCCTTATATGAAGATGGCAATGCAGTTCATGAGGTCCGGGGCTCGTGTGAGACGAGCTCATAATAAGAGGATGCCTCAGTATTTGGAGAGAGGTGTGGATGTCAAGTTTTCGGATGTTGCTGGACTTGGGAAGATCAGGCTTGAGCTTGAGGAGATTGTCAAGTTCTTCACTCATGGGGAAATGTATAGGAGAAGAGGAGTTAAAATTCCAGGTTGGTTTCTGCAGCAATGCTACTCAGTTATTGACTTTATCAGATAGCTTTTTGTTATGTGAACTTATTTGTGTATTGAATTGGATCACATGTATGAGAACCCTTGTGATTCGCTTGAGTGATTGTTGACTAAACTGTTCCTTTTTTCGTGTCCTGGTTGGAGTATTTGCTTGGTTCCGGTGAAAGCAAACTGCAAAAGAACTTGATTGTTCTATTTCCCAAAACATTTACTTATGTGTTCTTTATGTATGACATATATATTTTGGGTGGTTGTTGACATATATATTTTGGGTGGTTGTTTTGTTTATCAGGTGGGATACTTCTTTGTGGCCCTCCTGGGGTGGGGAAGACTTTGCTTGCAAAAGCTGTTGCTGGTGAGGCAGGCGTCAACTTCTTTTCCATTTCGGCCTCTCAATTCGTGGAGATATATGTTGGGGTTGGTGCTTCTCGTGTCCGAGCACTCTACCAGGAAGCAAAGGAAAATGTAAGTGGACATTAGCTGTTCAATTGCACTCTTTTTATGTTCCCTCTTTCCTCTCAATATCCTTATTTGATATGTTGTTCTTGCTAATGATTTCAGTATTATTATTGAGGTTTTAGACCATATTTGAAAATGCTATGCCTTTCTTGTTCATCCTGTTTTTGATTGGATGTAGTGTAGTTGCACACATTGTTACATTTCATAGTTGTGTCTATGTGCACAGGCTCCATCAGTTGTCTTCATTGATGAGTTGGATGCTGTTGGAAGGGAGCGTGGTTTGATCAAGGGTTCTGGCGGACAAGAACGTGACGCAACTCTTAACCAGGTTGGTGATGGATGAATGCTTGAACTTATTATGCATATCTTTTATTTTATTTTTTATTTTTATTTTATTTTATAACTAAACAGCTACAAATTGTTCAATGTTGTCTTTATGCTTCAGCTCCTGGTTTGCTTGGATGGGTTTGAAGGAAGGGGGGACGTGATCACTATTGCTTCCACAAATAGACCAGACATTCTAGATCCAGCCCTTGTCAGACCTGGAAGGTTTGATCGGAAGATATATATCCCTAAGCCTGGTCTTATAGGCCGCATTGAAATTTTGAAGGTAGTTGGACCTTATATCATGCTCCATTTCACAGAATATCTGGCATTGCTCTTAATTCTTGTTGTTTCCATGATCGGCTCATATTTTTCCAGTTTCTTTCTGTGTCCTGTTATAGGTCCATGCGCGCAAGAAACCTATGGCTGAAGACGTGGACTATATGGCTATTGCAAGTATGAGTGATGGAATGGTTGGTGCAGAGCTAGCTAATATAGTCGAGGTTGCTGCAATCAACATGATGCGTGATGGAAGAACTGAGGTATTGCCTCCTCTTATACTAACCATAGAACCTATACCTCAAATGAAAGAGGCAGAAGAAGAGAAAAAGGAGCGAAACAAACACTGTTGAAGGCTTAGTTAGGCATCATTATTTTATTTTATTTTATTTTATTTTATTTTATTTTATTTTATTTTTTGAATAAGGGTATGTTACATCTATTGGAATGTGAAAGTCATGTAGCTATTATACTTCTGTCTATTCCCTTGAAACATGCGGTAGAGGCATGGCCACATGGTCATGGGCTGAGCTCTATTAGCATCTAATGTTTTGAAGATTTCATATGTTAGTGCCTTTTGATTTAGTTAATTACGTCACACGTTGTGTCCTTTTTTTGAATGCCTGCGGTTATGATATATGCAGATTACTACTGATGACTTATTACAAGCTGCACAAATGGAAGAAAGAGGAATGCTAGATAGGAAGGACAGAAGTTTTGATACATGGAAGCAAGTAGCTATCAATGAAGCAGCGATGGCTGTTGTTGCTGCAAACTTTCCTGATCTGAAAAACATTGAGTTTGTATGGTCCCCTAGCTCAAGCCTCTCTTCCTCTATTTTTGGTCTGAAAACTCAAAGCTTCTTCTGTTCATAGCATAAGATTGTTGATTTGTTTCTATTCTGCACTACCTTTACATGTTGGGCAATTTAAGCGACATGAATAATTGGCCTTTGTTGGTCGTCCTGTTTCTCAAATGTGTCCTAAAATTTAGAATAATTGCTGCTTAGAAGTCTTTCCTTGAGAAATCTTTTATTCTGTGTCTTTCTTGAATTTCTTGGTCTTTGTCATTTGGTTCATTGACTTCAAATTTTAAACTTGACCAATTTTTTAATTTTTTAATTTTCACAAATATTATTCCATAGTTTAACTTGTCGTCTTCTAAATGTACATATATGGTAACAATGAGTAGAAATTTAATTACTTTTAATAAAATATGAAGTATCAAAAAAAGAAAAGAAAATATGAATTATATATCTTAGGACAGTTTCTCGTATGGTGCAGGTGACAATTGCTCCTAGAGCTGGTAGGGAATTGGGTTATGTTAGAATGAAGATGGATCCTATCAACTTCAAAGAGGGAACACTAACGTAAGAATTACTGAGTCCTTAATTCTTTGTCTTGATTTTAAAGACAAGTAGCATATTGACATGTGGAATGCACATTAACTATTGACTATAATAATCAGAGCTTAGAATAATTATGTAGAGAATAAAAAAAAAGATGTAGTTAATATCATTTCTATTAATCATATGGAAAGTATTAATTCAAACAGATGATATAGCTTTCCTCATATACTAATATTAGGGGCATAAAGTAATTTGAATTTTTAGATCGTTATCAAAGATGTTTGTTATGATCTTCTTTGATTCAAGTTAATCGAAACTTAAAGTGGAAGTAGGCTTTACTTAGGAGAGGTACGGTGAGAGCAGAGTACAAATAACAGAATAGATTTGAAGACCTTTTGTTTATAAGAAATAAAGGGAAAGAGAAACTTTATTCCTGAATATGGCTTAGTGTACAAGTAAAGAGTATATTTCTTCTCTGCAAGTTTACCATTTATTTGATCAAAAGAAAAAAAAAAAAAAGAACGTGTAGGTTTACTGTTTACCCACATTCTTACTTTCCTGTATATAGTACAGGTATTGGGGGTACAATCAGAGCATGTCAAGAAAAGGAACTGAAATGTATAACAATACCATACGAACCTGCTTGGTTACTGAAATATGTAACTTAAAGAAGATGTTGCTTCAATTCTGTTAAATCATTTGCGTTCCTTATTGTTGAAAGTGCATTAGAAATTCATGTTTATTGTTTTTTGTTTTTGTTTTTGTTCCCTAACAATACTTCTCGTATCTCCAATGTCTTGAAGTCGACAATCCCTACTGGATCATATTACTGTTCAACTAGCACCACGTGCAGCTGATGAACTTTGGTTTGGTGAGGGTCAGGTAAGAAAATTTTTAATTTATGCACAGTTAGTTTTTTGTATGGTAAATTATGGGGCTGGATGTAAGAACTCTGCGGTAAAATATCTTTCAAACTAGAATAACTAAAAAGTTTATGATATAACCAGTTTCTCAACTTCAGAAGAAGGTATAGGAAGGGATCATTTTATGGTTTGCTCATATTATGAATTTGAGGTCATTGTATGTTTTGCATTGTTAAGAGCAACTTGCATTCTGCAGAGTACAATGAATCTGTCATGTGACTTCTCATGGAAAATTGTTAACACATAATGCAAGTCATGTAGATCTTAATCTTTTATAAATGGTGACTTTTAAGTTTGAAGTCAATCTTAGTCTAAATATTTATCTGAATTTTTCTTTGTACTTTCAATTTCTCCAGCTAAGTACAATATGGGCTGAAACAGCAGACAATGCTAGGTCAGCTGCACGGACGTATGTTCTTGGTGGCCTTTCTGAGAAGAATTATGGTCTATCTAATTTCTGGGTGGCGGATCGACTCAATGTAATACAATCTTTATACACTAATCATTTTAAGGGTTGGGTTTTGGCGTTTGTCATTACTGACGTAATTTGAAACATGGTCATTGGTCTTTTGCTCTGTAAATACCAATTTCTGTATCTGTCTGCTCTCTAACTAAGCAGCGAATGCAAGAAGACTGAATGTTAATCTTTTGTAATGAATTTATTTCAGGACCTCGATGTGCAGGCATTGCAGATTGTCAACATGTGTTATGAACGTGCAAAAGAGGTGATGCAGATTAATCAGTATCTCTAGTGGGGTTCCCTATCATCCTTATCTTAACAAAGTGAACATGCCATTGTTTTGCATTGCAGATACTGGAGCAGAACCGAAAGCTCATGGATGCTGTGGTCGATGAACTTGTTAAGAAGAAGAGTCTGACCAAACAAGATTTCTTTAACCTCGTTGAGTTACATGGTTCCCTCAAACCTGCACCACCTAGTTTACTTGACATCCGGGCTACCAAAAGAAAGCAGTTCCAGGACATGATGATGAAGCAAAAGGAATTAGTTTCAGGTAGTAACTTATGAGGTAGATGTGGACAGAATCGTATGGTAGATTCCTGATCTTTTATGTGGATCGTATGGTAGATTCCTGATCTTTTATGTGGAAGCAAGCAACATATGAGCAGGGTTTGGTACATGTATTGGTCATTAATTTTGAGAGCATCATAGATAGCCCCGATGATCAAATTTGAAGTGTTATACGTTGATTAGGAACAAGTAAGATAGGGATGGTGGGGGTCAGGTAAAGCAATATTAACCTCACGGGGGAGAAAGCCCTCTAGTACTCTTTTTGTTTGATTTTGTAATATATAATATTCAATGATTCGGTTTACGTCTTGCCCATTTGAATCTATATATTCTCCTTGGCTACTTGAATATATGGTATTACAGGATTACTACATAATTTATTGTGCTGCGATGGAATGTCACTTCTACCCGAGTTGTGCAGTGTAATGTGCGCTACCGGGCACAATGATTCGAATCAAAATTGCATTCAGACTTTCTAACCATCGAGTTTCAAGTGTACCATAGCCTGATTGAAAAATCTGTGTATTAGTTTTCTCCATCATCTTAGTGGGTTAAAAATCGTGATAGAGTAATAAATTAGTTTGGTTTAAACGGAAGTGAGTCTCCAAAGCAGGTTTTAGTGGTTTTCTTATACAGAAGAGTAACTAGAAACTCATGAGAGAGTCATGACTCATGACCAAGTATGCCCATTTTTTTATTTTATTTTATTTAAATAATATGGAATTACAATAAGGGTAACGGTAAGAAGGAAAGAAAAAAAAAACGTGATGACCTTAATTCAGCGTAGAAAAATTTCTGAAGCCCTAGTCCAGTTTTCTTATTTGAACTGAAATTTAACCGCCAGAAGGCACACAATCACCCAGAGATCGCAACGTGTTCCATAAACTCCGCACGATCTCCACACAACCGTCATATAGTCTTCTTCTTCAGGCCAGTTTTCAGTTCCATTTTCATTGCTTCCTAAACCTTCTGCGAGAGCGACTACGAATATATAACAAAACATGGCTTCTTTCATGGGGTCTGTCTTGACGGTTTTCTTGGCTCTTGTTGTTGTAAACTCTTCTGCTACGGAATTCCAAGTCGGTGATGAATTTGGTTGGCAGCAGCCTGGCTCAAACAACTCCGCTGTCTACTCTAACTGGGCTTCCAACAACAGGTTTCATGTTGGAGATTCACTCTGTGAGTTCTATGATTACTCTGTCTAACTGACTAGTTCTCTTCTTTTAGCGTAACGTTCTTAATAAATAGAGAGTTGTGTCATGTATTTAGGAATTATGAAGGTATGTATATGGTTCATTTAGTTTAATGAAAGACGTCTAGTTATTTGGGACAAGCTAGAGATAAGAAAATGTTTATTTTTGGATAAAATGAATTATGGGTAAATTTACTTGTTTCAATTCTTTGGTTTGCAAGTCTCGCACATTACTTTGTGAAAAGTTGAATCAAGCACGGTAATTACTAGCTACTTATTCATACCATACTGGGAGTATGTGACTTCTTACTGTTTCTACGTTGGTTTAATCTGTTACGTACTGTTTGCAAAGTTTGGATTCTAATCATGGAAAGTTGCCTTCTTAATTTACTGAATACATTCAGTCCCTATATTTGGTACTGTTGTTTTTGTTTTACAGTTTTCAAGTACAAAAATGATTCAGTTCTTGAGGTCGACAAATGGGGGTATTACCACTGCAACACAAGCCATCCCATCATCGCATTTGATAACGGGAAGAGTATAATGAAGCTCGATAGGTCTGGCCCCTTCTACTTCATCAGTGGAGTCCCAGATCATTGCAAAAATGGCCAGCTACTGCTAGTTGAAGTGATGGAACCTCACCCAATTTCGCAATCTCCACAGTCCATTGCTGACTCACCAGAACCCCATTTGGCTGCAGACTCTCCTGCATCCTCACCAAGTTTAGGAGTTGTGATTTCTATTACACCTTGTTCGCTTGTTATTGCTCTTCTTGTCACAAGTTTAGCTTTAGTGTGTTCAGCGCCATAGTCTTTTGTTTTCTTATATATTGATCCTGGCTGTTAAAATCTTTTGTAGCTGTGCCTTTGATTATTCATCCAGTATTGAACCTTGTTACTTAATTATAATATGTTGGGTACTTGGGATCTATGTTTCCACCCACCACGTTTTCACTACATTTAATTTAATTTTTGTTTTTTATTTTGTTAATTGATTTTATTATCCCTATTGCTTATTTCTGATTCAAAGTATTTTAATATATAAGGGGTAAATGGTTCTGTGACTTTAACCTAGCCGCCTGCTGGGGTGAGAGAAGAGCACGACTTCTGCCTAGGCTTTTGAGAGTTTTTTCTCGTCCGGTGGCGCTCCAGCGTCAGTGCTGGCTCTGCCTCGCCGACGTTGTGACGCTGCCGGACGAGTATTGATGGTTATGGTCCTTTTGGCTTTGAGGCTGGCTATATTCGGGCTAGCCAGTGCCGGTCGGTGAGGTCTGGTCGTCGTTTTCTGCACTGAGCGACCGTGGGTACCGAATCAAGGACGACTGGTGATCCGGGCAGCGGTGATGGCGTCTTCAGAGGGGTTTCCGGTGGCGGCTTGAAGGTTGGGATCTATCAGTTGGACCCAAGTTTGGCTGTTTTGGTGTCTTTTCTGTGGCGGTGGCATCGCGGTGGTGGTGATCTTCCTTGATGCGGGCGGCAGTTCCTCGATCACGGTGAGTCGTGGTGGTGGGATCGTCGTTGTGTGCGTGTGGCAGATGCACAGGGAAGTGGAGGCTGGGCTGGGCAAGGCCAGGCTGGTTTGGGCCTTGGATATTGCTTTCTTTTGGGCCAGTTAGACTGTTGCATGAGTTTTTTCTTGTTTTTTTTTTATTTTAATAATTCCCTTTTTGGGTGCTATAGGCCTTGGCCTTGTATACCTTGTTTCTCTAGGACGTTACAATGTGCCCAAAGCTCAGTACTGATGTACACCATTTGGGTCTTAGGCGGATGTACTGTTTTTTGGTGTTGTAGCATCTTAGTGTTCAAGGCGCAGTAGTCTAGGCTAGTAGTCATTTTTATGTGCATTCAGTGCACTACTTGAGCAATGACTGTAATATGAGGGGTGTTTGTACCCTTCATGCTTGACCGAGTGAGGTCGTATGATTTTATATCAATGGATCAGTCTTCCGGTCCCCTAAAAAAAAAAAATATATATAAGGGGTAAATTGGTAAAAAAAATCGGTTATGGAAAGCAAACTCTCTTTTCTTAATAATAGTATAAATATATATATATATATATATATTTTTTTTTCTTGTAACTATTTTTCATAATATTAACTATTAATATTTTTTTTTTGTTCACCTCGGATCTTGAAAAGGTCACGAGTCACAACCATGGCGTTTTTTTTTTTTTTTTTTGAACGCAAGACGACCGACTATATTAATGTAAACAAGAGAGTTACATTAGGGACAGAGGAGTTCCTCTAGTATTGTGGGAACAGAACCACACCACGAAAGAATCAACCCTGTGCCTAGAGCACACTTGGCCAACTTATGAGCTAAAACATTAGCTTCCCGACCTACATGAGAAAATCGACAATTCTAGAGAATAGAGAGAGCATGAGAAATATCATCGACCACCCTACCAAACTCCGAAAATATCTTCCCCATCAGCTTGAATAGCATTAACTAACTGAAGGCAATCAGTTTCAAACACAACCGGAGCTAAACTAAACTGCTCCACCAAACGACAGGCAAGACGCCCAGCAAAAGCTTCGACCAAAGCAGGGGAAAGAGCTACACTTACCCTGGCACAAGCCCCAGCAACAATCCGGCTATCAACATCACGGACTACCACCCCCATACCACCTCTGTGAGCTGCTACATTGTTTCTACTGAAGAATACGGAACGGGAAGTGTGTGTGGATTATGATGGGGAGAGAGAGAGAGAGAGATAACACCGCATGTATAGTGGTTCACCTTGCTCTTGAGGCAAGGCTACGTCCACTTAGAGATTCTACTATGAGTGAGGTCAAGTGACCTTTGTAGTGATACAAGTATAGGGATCATGGATCCATCATCTCTAAGAAGGGGATGACTTCCCTTTATAGCTAAAGGAAGTCCCCATCTAGTTTACATTTCCGATGTGGGACACAACATACATATTGCTTCTCTTGAAGCCTCTTGGAGAGCATGGGAGGGTGGCCTCCCTACGAGGTACCGGCCGACCTCCACCATGACAACGTAGCTTGGGTGTCGGCCTACCGGATGCATGCCATAGGCGGGGCTAGCCATGTCGTGGGGCCCACCTATGAGGTCGTTGATTATGCTTGGCGGTATGTAATATAAGTGATATCAACAAGTCCCCCAAGTCCCCGAGTAAGAGGCGCTTCTTGGTTGGGGAGTTTAAATGTGATGCCGCCAAGTATGAGTGATGACCTCGTTGAACGCTATACCCATACTAGTCCCCCAACTCCGTAAGTAAGAAGGGACTCTACGGGTATGTTGGTGCCACGGGGCCCTCATCACGCTAGTACCTGCAAATAAGATAAGAGTGTACAAAATACATATTGACTGCGCTAGGGCAATCTAAGTGACATTTGAGTCAAATGCATCGAGGTGCATGAATGTTTATGTGAGATGCATGTTACACAATGTGTGTATGCACATATTATGCAATGTTTGACATACGACGTATAAGTCGAAAACGTATGTGATATGATAGTATAACGAAGTGCATATGATGCATAGATGTGTGATGAACACGATGACACATAATGATATGTAATGTTGTATGCACGTGATACATATGTGTTAGGATCGGGAGTGTTGTTACTCGCCGAGTCCCCCAAGTCACGCAGTTAGTGAAACGGGAATTCGGACTTAGATTACGGTAGACGAAGCCGGTAAGGCTAAGAATGAAGCTCCGGTATCGAAGTAACCATTGACAATACTAGCGAGACTATGGCGTGACCATGAGAGTCCCCCAAGTATAGGTTAGAGGAAGGAACTCTAACTTACTTAACCCGAACGTATAAGCCATAACCTGATTGTTTGGCTCATGTGTAACGGGAACGTAAGAGATGAGCTCGCTCATGTTGAGCGGGTGTGAGTTTTGTCCTATGGTCTTATTAATGGGATGTAAAAGAAATTTAATTGTTGCGATCAACAATAGGTGAAAGATTGCAATATTTCCATTAATAGACCATAACACGAAAGTATGAGCGTGAAACTCAATGATAGTCCCGGTCGGGTACTACCTCCACTTGTGATAAGTGGTATGAATAAGTCCCCCAAGTATAGAGAATGCTCGGGAGGTGAGATGACTCAAAAGCAAGGGACTGGACCTTGGCTTACCCCGCCTTCGGTACCAAGTGGGGCTTTCTGAGGGCTTGAGCCTATGGTACCCGAAAGGGTAGAATGAGGACTTGAGCCTCTGATACCCGGAAGGGTAGATTGAGGACTTGAGCCTCTGATACCCGGAAGGGTAGAATGAGGACTTGATGCCTCTCGTACCCGATGGGGTAGCATGAGGGCTTGATGCCTCTGATACCCGGAAGGGGTAGAGTGAGGGCTTGATGCCTCTCGTACCCGATGGGGTAGCATGAGGGCTTGATGCCTCTAGTACCCGATAGGGTAGCATGAGGGCTTGATGCCTCTCGTACCCGATGGGGTAGCATGAGGGCTTGATGCCTCTAATACCCGGAAGGGGTAGAGTGAGGGCTTGATGCCTTTAGTACCCGATAGGGTAGCATGAGGGCTTGATGCCTCTGATACCCGGAAGGGGTAGAGTGAGGGCTTGATGCCTCTAGTACCCGATAGGGTAGAGTGAGGGCTTGATGCCTCTAGTACCCGATGGGGTAGAGTGAGGGCTTGAGCCTCTGATACCCGGAAGGGTAGATTGAGGACTTGAGCCTCTGATACCCGGAAGGGTAGAATGAGGACTTGATGCCTCTCGTACCCGATGAGGTAGCATGAGGGCTTGATGCCTCTGATACCCGGAAGGGGTAGAGTGAGGGCTTGATGCCTCTCGTACCCGATGGGGTAGCATGAGGGCTTGATGCCTCTGATACCCGGAAGGGGTAGAGTGAGGGCTTGATGCCTTTAGTACCCGATAGGGTAGCATGAGGGCTTGATGCCTCTCGTACCCGATGGGGTAGCATGAGGGCTTGATGCCTCTCGTACCCGATGGGGTAGCATGAGGGCTTGATGCCTCTGATACCCGGAAGGGGTAGAGTGAGGGCTTGATGCCTTTAGCACCCGATAGGGTAGCATGAGGGCTTGATGCCTCTCGTACCCGATGGGGTAGCATGAGGGCTTGATGCCTTTGATACCCGGAAGGGTAAATGAGGACTTGTACAGCGTGGCCCGGTGGGGTCACGTGAGGGCTTGAGCCTCCTTAACCCAATGGGGTTGAATGAGGGCCTGTAGGCCTCCTTTACCCGGTGGCGTGGCCCCGGGTAGAATCAGAGATTGAGCCTTGTAACCCTATTGGGGTATCCGGTAGATTTCGCCTCCGGTACCCGGTGGCGTGGCCCCGGGAAGAATGATGGCATTGGCCTTGTAACCCCGTTGGGGTATCTCGCCGATTGGAGAGGATTTGAAGTGCCGCATGTTATGTCAGATCTATATATGTAGAAATATGTCGAGACTATCATATTTCGTAAGCATGCTTAGATTATAGAAATCGTTATTTGAAGCATGTTAAGCATTTGTATTAGCTCAAATTGAAAGAGCGTAAGTGAGAACTTACTTTTTTGCCGATTGGAGAAGTTTGAAAATTGGGATTGACCTGAATATCAAATCATGTTGGAGTTGTCCAAGCATGACGCTCCATGTGAGTAGATAATGACCATCAATAGTTTGCTAGGCATTGTCCGTGTAAGAGGGTACCCGGTTGGGTAAATATATTTCCTCGAAAATAAAATAAGTGATTAGCGACTTATCGATTTAGATTAGTTGGCTAATCTAAATATGATATGCTTGTATAATTTGCTCGCATTTTGAATGACTATTGCATGCATCATTGAAGTGGCAGAGTATAGTATTATGATTATGCAATAATGCATGTGTGGCCGAGTTAATTGGCAACATGCTGAGTCTAAGCAGAATTAATGTGTGTAGGCTTTAGAGCATAGCTACCTCCACATTTAAACCTTTAAACCCTTAATGGAAGAGTAAGTAGATACATGCTTAATTATACGGTGGCATGAATCCAAGTGAAAATTGCAGTTAAGCAATTGATGTGTGCGTGTTAACATTGTAATAAGAAGTTCATGCAGCCAGTAGCAATGAATAACGTGTTTGCCTGTTAACCTTGTGTTAGGCGAATAAATGCTCTTGACAAGCGGCAATAACAATCAAGTCATGTTATTTCACAAGTTGGCACGTGCTGTTTGTTGGTGTCAAGCTATTAGTGAACACAAAGTATGAACGTGCAGCAAGCTAGCAAGCTAGATTCGAGAACATAAGAACTGCATATGACAACGAAAAGGACTTAGCTCTTTTCTTCGAGGTGCTGCAGGTCCAAGTGAAGGCTCGCCGTGATGAGCAGCTCTTGGCTAGTTGGGATGCCTGCAAAGGGCCGTGAGGATACTGAACTGCTGGTGTTTGGTGTGCAGAGTGGATGTACTGGTTCCCAGAGCTAATCTTTTTTTTTTTTTTTTGATCCCGGAGTGTCTCTAATGCTTGAGAGAGCCTGGGTTGTTGAAGGAGGCCAGCGGGTACCAGAAATTATCTTCGGGTTAGGTCACTGAGAGGTGGTGAAGGCTGCCTAGTTTGATTACCAAGAGGTGAAGTCTCGGGTCGGGTCACATTTGTAATGAGTCACCGGGAAGAGGTAAGTGCGACTTTGACCGGGAACTGAAGGTGGTAGTTGAGTCGCCGACAGTTGTTGATTGATGAGCTTGGCCCGGTCGGGAACTAACTGGGTCGTACCAGATAGCAATGGGCATAGTCTTGCTTCTGATGCTCACGCAAGTTTGCAGGCAAATCCAGGAACTGTTGACGTTGTCCGGGAATCCATATGGGTTGATGAATTTGGCTAGGCTGATTTTGGAGTAGTCGGGTTTGTAGGTGTCGGGTGGACTCGTGGTGCCGGGAGCGACTTGGAGTCCCGGATAATAGTCATGGTGCCGGAAATTGATGGTATCGATGATGGGTCGTGTGTTACTCTGACGGGTCTGTGGGTGGATCCGGTGAGAGTTGCGGAGAGTTGAGGATGATGCCGGGTACTGAGAGCCATTTTTTTTTTTTAAAAACCCCGGACGAACATCTGATATACTCCCGGAGAGTAAGAGTGGGAGAGGGTCAGCGGGTACCGGAGAATGCTAAATCGTTGGGTTCCCACCGAGATCCTGTTTTTTTCTTTTTTTGGATGGTTTGCTGAATTGCTGCGGTATCTCGCCAGAGCTATTTGAAGTTACCGGTGGGTCACTGAGAGATGCTTCCAAGTTTTGTACCAGTGCCGAGACCAGCACCTGAGAGGTGGGTCGCCGGTAGATCGTCGCTGCTCGGAAGAGGCACCGGGAGGTTGGGGTGCTGGAAGCATTCAAGTTGGGTGCACGGGTGTACTAAGGAAATTGATCCTTGTTGATATTCAAGCAAGGGGTTGTCTCCGGGAAGAGGGTTCTGGACGAGCAACAAGTTGAGTTATCGAGAACAAGGTGCAGGTCTCGCCGAGCGGTGTTCTGGTCCACCGGGACCCGAGTTGGTTAATGAAGTGTGGGTAGGTCATGTGCCTGGGGTGGTGAAGCCTTCGGGTCTTGTAAATGAGAACGAGTAACCAGATTGAGGGTGCGGGTACCCGCTGATCCATGGGAGTCCCGGAGAAAAGTGAGGCTTGGGCTTGACTCCTTGTTGTCAACTGGATCTTGACTCCTTGATGGGTGGTGGTGTGGCCTTCATGTACCCGGATGGCTCGTGTACCCGGATGACTCCTCTGGGGCTTGGGTGAGGTTGAGGGTGGGGTGTCCTGCATGTACCCATGTACCCGGAAGCTCATGGTACCCGTACATGACCCTTGCTCAAGGTCGGAGGCTCGTACCCTAACTCCTAGGGACCCTCCTTCCAGCGCCAATGTTTCTACTGAAGAATACGGAACAGGAAGTGTGTGTGGATTATGATGGGGAGAGAGAGAGAGAGAGAGATAACACCGCATGTATAGTGGTTCACCTTGCTCTTGAGGCAAGGCTACGTCCACTTAGAGATTCTACTATGAGTGAGGTCAAGTGACCTTTGTAGTGATACAAGTATAGGGATCATGGATCCATCATCTCTAAGAAGGGGAGGACTTCCCTTTATAGCTAAAGGAAGTCCCCATCTAGTTTACATTTCCGATGTGGGACACAACATACATATTGCTTCTCTTGAAGCCTCTTGGAGAGCATGGGAGGGTGGCCTCCCTACGAGGTACCGGCCGACCTCCACCATGACAACGTAGCTCGGGTGTCGGCCTACCGGATGCATGCCATAGGCGGGGCTAGCCATGTCGTGGGGCCCACCTATGAGGTCGTTGATTATGCTTGGCGGTATGTAATATAAGTGATATCAACATACATCAAAAGCCCCATCCATATTAACCTTCAGCCAACCTGTTGGTGGTGGACTCCACGGTCGAGAACGACGTCCTCCCCTCGGAGCTTTAACAGAGAGAACCATTTTGACAGACTGAAATAGACTCATAGCCTGAAAATAAACCTGAGAAAGGGAGTGAAACTTGTTGCTCCATACTCTCTTATTCCGCTCTTTCCACACTGACCAAAGGAGAATCAATAGAAGAGAAAAATTCTCATGAGTAAGGGAAGAATTGCATGCCTGCAGCCAAAGCAGTAGGGAATCAGAGGGCATAACCGATAACACTCCTTGCAGCGAGGGCACCGTTGTGATCAAATCCCTTATAAAAGGACAGTCCACCATAATATGTGCTATAGACTGATCTTCCTCATTACAAAAATAACAACCGCCCACCAAAGGTACCCTCCTACCACGAAGCTGAGATAAAGTGGGTAATATGGACTGACAGACCTTCCATGCATGCACTTTGACCTTTCCAGGTACCTTTGCAGCCCAAACACACTTCCAAAAATTAGAGGGCGCAGATGAACCAGAGGCCTCCACCAAAGCAGAATGTAGTGAACTAAAGGCTAGATGATAGGCACTTTTAGTTGTAAATCGACCTTTAGGATCATAATGCCAGATAACTCAATCAGCCACCCTGTTACTACTTAAAGGCAATGAGAGAATGATCAAAGCGTCGTCAGGACTAAAAATAGTCTGCACCAATTCTTTATCCCACTCCCCATTCTGCATCAACTCACTAACCTGAGAGTAAGGTACATCATGGAAACGTAAGAGCCTGAATAGGTGAGGCCGAGGGATCCAGGGATCCTCCCAAATACGAACTGAAGATCCATCCCCTATCTGCCACCGTATACCCTTCTTGATAACCTCCATAGCACCAAAAATCCCACGCCAACAAGCAGAAGGAGATCGGGAACTCGGGGCTTGTAAAAAAGGAGTATTGGGAAAGTATCGCGCTTTGTACAACCGACTCACCAGAGAGTTCGGGTTCTTGAGTACACGCCAGCCTTGCTTAGCAAGTAATGCTAGATTATGGGCATGCAAATCTCGAAAACCCATTCCACCTTCATCTTTGGACAAACAGAGCTTCTCCCAAGACAACCAATGGATTTTCCGATTAGCATCCTTACTACCCCACCAAAATCTAGCACACATTTGATGCAAAGAATCACAAAAGTCTTTAGGAAGTAAGAAACAACTCATGAAATAAGATGGAAGAGACTGCGCCACTACCCTTATTAATAGATCCTTTCCAGCTCCACTAAGTAGCTTACCTTGCCAACCAGCAAGTTTCTTGCTCAGTTTCTCTTTAATATAGGCAAAAGACTCCGTCTTATGTCTACCCAAATATGTAGGCAGCCCTAGGTACTTCTCATGCTTCCCTTCTATCATTACACCCAACAAAGCTGCAAGGGCCACTTTATCATCCTCAGACACTCTCTTACTGAAAACAATACTGCTCTTAGTGAAATTAATCTGTTGACCCGACGCCAATTCATAATCCAACAACACCTCCTTTATATGATAACACTCAACAGAGCTTGCTTTACCAAAAAGCAGACTATCGTCTGCAAACAATAAGTGATGAATGGCCGGAGCCCCTTCGCAAACTTTAATACCAGACAGAGCTCCCACAGACGCCTTTCTTTCCAACAGAGCTGAGAACACTTCTGTACATAAAAGAAATAAGTACGGAGATAGAGGATCCCCCTGACGAAGACCCCTAGAAGGAACGAGATATCCCCGAGGTTGACCATTAATCAGGAAAGCATACCGGACTGTAGTAACACACTGCATAATAAGCCCTACCCAGGATTCATCAAACCCTAAACGCAACAGAACAGCTTCTAGGAACTTCCATTCCATCCGGTCATATGCTTTGCTCATATCAAGTTTCAAAGAAAACACTCATTCAGTACTGGAATAACAGTTATGAATATAATGAGAAACCTCATTGGCAATTAGAGTATTGTCTGTGATCAACCTTCCCGGTATGAAAGCACTCTGAAACGGAGAAATAATAACATCCAAAATTTTCTTCAACCTGTTCGCTATAACCTTTGAACAAATCTTGTAAATAACGTTACAGAGAGCAATTGGACGTAAGTCAGCAACGGACTCAGGATTCTTCACCTTTGGTATCAAGCAGATATGAGTGAAATTAATCTCACCCAATAACTGACCAGAAGTAAGAAAGCTCTGAACTGCAGAGACAACATCACTCCCCACGACATCCCAATACTTCTGAAAAAACAACGGAGGCATACCGTCCAGACCTGGAGCCTTAGTAGGATACATCTGAAAAAGAGCAGCCCTAATCTCCACCGCCGAATACGGAGCACAAAGATCTGCATTCATACTGGCAGTGACCCTCGGTTTTAAATCAACAGAAGCATGCATATGATTATAATCAACTCTCCCAGCCGAGAACATCTTGGAAAAGTAGTGCAGTACCACTCCCTCCATCCCTTCCACAGAGTCTTGCCATACACCCTCATGATCAAAAAGCCCAATCAACCTATTCTTAGCCCTACGATTAGAGGCTTTGCGGTGAAAGAACTTTGTATTCCGATCACCTTCAGTTAACCATGTAACCTTGGAACGTTGTTTCCAATAATCGTTCACCTCCTCCAGTAACCTATCCAACTTGGCATAGAGACTCACGCTCTCACCCTGATTCTCCACAGACAAGGGAGATTCAGAAAGAACTTGCAGTCGAGCCCGGAGCTGATCAATCTCACGTCCTCTGCAACCAAACACACTTCGCTGCCAGTTATTCAACGAGAGTCGAGTGTGCATGATTCTTTTTGACACTTGATACATAGGTCGCCCCAAAATCGGCTTGCACCATCCTTCCGCAACCACTTTCTGGCAATCCTGATGATAGACCCAGAAGCTTTCAAACCTGAATCTACGACCACAACCATGGCGTTTCTTTGTAACCTGTATTAGTTTCAAGATCTAAACATGTTTAATGTAATGCTTGCTACTAGCCAATAAAGTGAATTAGACGTTTATTAGCCAAAAAAGGAAATTAGTTTGGCTATTAGTCAAAAATATTCTCGAAAAGATAGAACTGCTGCAGGAGTTAGAGTTCTAGTGTGCCTCGTCCAAACGAGGTTACTTAAGCTAATTGTAACAGGGTTAACATATTCTCATGGATATCCTAGGAGTTAGAGTTCTAGTGTGCCTCGTCCAAACGAGGTTACTTAAGCTAATTGTAACAGGGTTAACATATTCTCATGGAAATCCTATCGGTATCTTAGTTACTATGTAATAGGAATCTTTACTTGTACTCTAAACATATCATCTATCATCTATGTAATTCTCTATATATAGATGCTCCTATTATCAATGAAATACACCTCAATATTCTCCCAAATCATATTCTCAAGTTCACATAAAATGATTATTCTAAAAAAAAAAAGAAAAAAAAGTTCACATTAAATGATTATTTGGCACAAAAATGATATACATTTTCTTTTTGATCATGCTGTATTCTGAACAAGCTGCCTTGTTAATTTCCCCATTATCTCAATGAATCTTAATGATGTATAGTTAACAAAAAGAGTAAGAAGAAATTTTCATGTTAACCGTGGTGTAATGTTTTTAATCGTTAATGTTGTTTGCTAGTACAAGTAGAAAAAAAGATGACTGAAACCAAAAAAAGAAACATGATTTTGCAGTAAAGCTTTGCTATATTTGATCGAGATTTTGTCTTCGATTATCATATTAGAAATGTAAAACCAAGTTAGTAAAACAATTAAGCTCATATTATATTCTGTTAGCTAGGATCTGAAGTCAACTCTTGTTCTAAGTTTGGGCCTTTTTTTTCCAATCAAATCTGATCGTTTACACTAATGATAAGAATTTACAGAATTGGAAGTCTAGCGAAAGCCTATTAGCCTAACTTTGAATTGGGAAGATCACAATTTCTCCACTTCTTCTAATTCAGTATGTATGATATCCTAGTTCTTCGAAACTCTCAGCATGGGAGTTCGTGGATACTGATGAACTGTATTCTGGTGTTTCCTCTGTTCTTCTCTGTGCCCTTTTATGTGCTCGTTTCTGTGCTCTTGCTGCTTGTCTTTGTGCTCTCTTCTCTGAAGTCTTACGTATCTGTTTCCTCCATTTCATTTTCATCAATAAGTGTCTAGTCCATGTGACACCAAGAAAGAAAAAAACAGATCCCATGGTCCCTGCACATACAGATATCAGAACTTCAAGGGTCCAATTTTCTCCTTCACCACGTCCATGTGGTATGATTATCCATGAGGCTGCAATGTAAGCTGTGGCCATGAGTGACACTGCCACCCACAAGACTTTGTGAGCAACCACAAGTAGTTTCATCAGTGATTTTCGCCGGAAGGGAATGATGCTCACCAACACAATGACAATGCACATAGATATGAACAATGCCGCTGTGTTGCTTATTGTGAAGACCTTAAAAGCTGTTGTTCTGCCAACTGTTGACTGTCCTTTAAGCCATCCCTCCTGGTAGACACCACCAGGTGGGTTTATGCCAGCAGTAAAAGTAACTGAGGCAATCAAAACAGCAACTATTGTGATAGTGTTCCTAGTATTTTGCAATGCCTCTCTATATATCTCATATTGCCTAGTTTTATCCACTTTCCCTCTTGGCTTTTGAAGCAGCTGTGGATTCAAGACTGGGGAGCTCATACTTGTTCTATATGATTCTGAGCTAAAAAGAAAATCAGAATTCATTAAAACATCATGACTGGGATTCATCTTTGCTTGTACTGTAGCGAAGTTTTCCATTTGTTGATTGTTCCGAGCCATACGCCCCATGCCAATTTCACAATCAGATTGATCACTTCCTGGACGCGTGTTACATTCAAAAAGCCTTTCAAATTCTTGCTCCAGTGCAGCTCTAGGACTTTCTAATGTTGTTGTAGTCCCAGAATCAATCTCATCAACCTTTGGGGTTAAAGAGAATAGCTTAGTACTTGTTCTGCCACCAAAACTCTTCAACGTATGTCTAAGATCAGACGATATTCTTTGCTCGTCTAGGATTTCCAATGCTGTTTGACCTCTTTGGTTCCTACAATTAACATCTACTGCAGTATTGCGGATGATGTACTCTGATAACTGAAAATTTGACATAGTTTACGATCATGCAAAGTTGAAGGAGCTAAGATGACTGACCAATACTTTAAAAATAGAATAGAAAACTTACTCTAGTGTTCCCTGCAGAGACAGCAAGATGTAGGACTGTGTTACCCTGCTTGTCAGCCTGGTTGAGCAGGTTGGTGTGGTTATAATTTTTTGTCAAAGACGTAAACACATCATATCTGTTGAATCTTACAGAAAGATGAAACACAGTTTCTCCGTCTCCTGTGCGAAGTTCTAAGGATCTGGGAGAGCACAAAAGAAGTTCCTCAAGGATTTGGATTTGACCATTCATTGCAGCCAAGTGTGGTGGAGTGTAACGGTAGCGATTGAGTTCAAGAGAAAGGTTTGGATCGATCATCAAGAGTGTTTTTGTTATCTCTAACTGACCTTTCTCACAAGCCAAATGCAGCGGCAAATACCCATTGTTGTCAACCTTCCAAGCAAACCGGGGACATGCTTCCAAAATAGTCTTAACAATATCTGCAGGATTAATCGAAATACTAGTTCAGGTTATGACACAGAAGAGCAAGGCTCATGTAATAAACATATACAGAATAAACCCTACAGCTTACCGACATAGCCTTCTGCTATAGAAAAATGAAGAGGACTGAAAGCTTCATGTTGTTCAAAGTCTAAGACCCCTGGTTGGTTTGCCATGTACTTGACAACCTCAACATTCCCATAACTGCAAGCTATGAAGAAAGCAGTTTGCTCATGGTTAGGACTACAAGTCACGAATGGATTGGCCTCTAACAGCAGCTTCACAACACTGGTATTCCCTTGGCGACAAGCTTCGTGTAATGGAGTTTCTCCCTTAACGTTCCTAACAGAAACCAAGTCAGGAAGCAGCTTAATGATATAGGCAACCAGCTCAACATGCCCGAACCTTGCAGCAAGGTGTAACACTGAGTTTCCTGTTTCCTCAGTTTTCTGCAAGAGAGATCCTCCATTGTATCGGACCAAGTCCTTGAAAGTCCGTGTGTCATTTCTTGCAATTGCTTCAAATAGAGCTGGAATCATTTCTTCAAACTTTTAATTTTTTCTATATGGGAAAATTTAGAGTAGAGTCTATCTCACTTTACAATCAGTAATGGGGATGAATAGCAGCTTTATATAATACTCTGGGATTCGGCTTCTCTGCTAGAATTCATTTTGCTAGGATCTGCTTGGATAACACTCTCAGCTCGCCACGTGTTACTGGTTCAATCTAAGGGCTATAATGCTTACAACACAGAAAGTCTGAACTTCACTAACGATCTCCAAATAGTTCTTTAACGTCAGTGTTGAATCGAACAAGATCTCTACCCCTGGACTCCTCGCATCTCCCTCTCCCTCTTCGCCCAATTTCCTCCTTCCCCTCATCATCTAGTCGTGAACTGAAGCCGAGTCCGATCTCTCGACGTACTCCTCACTTAACTCTCAAGATTTTCCAGATGATGGGGAAGACTCATACCGTGGTGATGAATGATTTGACCTCAGAGTTCAATTTCTTCTTCTTTTTGCCATCTGTGGTGAAGCATATCACAGAATCGTGTAGATATTAGGCTTTGATAATGAACTATTTGATCCAGTTTTCAGCCGATCAAAGGGGCATTGAGTGGTCTTTAATGGAGAGTATGCCAACCACAGTGGCAGACGTCGAGGCAGAGCAAAGCGGAAGACTTGAGACGCTAAAGCGAATTCAGGGAGGGTTTCCTCTGCCGGCGAGAAGAAGCAAAATCGAACTGCAGGGGACTACATGTCCAATCCGGAGTAATCTCCCACTGTTTCTACGAAGAATCAAGCGCAATCCCCAGGAAGTAATTATTATTTCGTTGTTGGTACTCTGTTTGCTCGTGGGTCATTCTGTTGAGCTTTCATAAAAAAAAATTCTGAGAATATGATATATGCCCACAAGGTGTTTGATGGAATGCTTGAGAGAAATGTTATGTGGAAGTGATATATGCAGACCTGGGGGACAGAACTATTAATCCTCATGTTAGCGCGTCCCTGAGAGATTACCAGAAAATATCAATCCTCCTTGGTCAAGTGCAACGAACAGAGGTTTAACATTTGCCTAGCTCACGCTGGGAGGCACACTCACGTTCTGATGTCCAACACTAACACCAACGCTTGACTTGATTCATTCCAGACTTCAAAACTGTGGGGCACATATGGGGCAGAGAATATAAGCCAATTTTCACAGATTAAGATTTGTTAAAGTATCTTAATATCACTGGGCTAATACTAGTGGCCTTAAAAATTTTCTGAGTTCAAGAAGAATTTTTGAATGATGGTGGGCATCTCAGGTTGTTGACTCCAGTTACATACTTACATGAAGTCTCTAAATTAGATACGAAACGAGAATGTGAGTGCCATAGAGGAGTATGAACTCGCGAAGTGAAGCTACCAAGAAATTTTCAGAGTTTCCCCTCACAGTAGTCTGTTATATCACACTTTGCTTTGCATTCATGGCTGAAGCACTATTGGAAGACGATCTAGCTAAACCAGCAAGTGGCTTTAGTATATGCCAAATACAGTGGCTATAGTTGCAGGGGAGAAAGCATAATTGATTCACGTTAAAGGATCATTATTTCTTTTTGTCAAAGGAGTTGCATATGAAATAGTGAAGAGGTGATTTTTGGCTTTATGTGCTCAAAATGTGCCACACCTGGTGGTTATGTGTCGGCTAGCCAAGCTAGTGGCAGAAAGCCTCAATCAAAGTTATCATGCTCTTTGTTATTAAACAAGGATATTGCAGGCTTTGATAATGAACTATTTAATGGACAATGATTTTCCAGTTTTCTGCTCTATTTGATAATGAACTGTACAAGTTTTAGTTTTCTGCAGAAAGTTGCAGAACTTGAGTAATTTGACCATCAGTTTTTAGTTTTCTGCTCAATTTTTTGTGTATGTATGGGAGTTTTGGTTAGCCACTTTTGAGTTTCAAAGTGGAAGGAGGTAATCACTCTGTTGTGTAATTTGGTTAGCCACTTTTCTGCTCAATTTGTTGTGTAATTTGACCATTAGTAGCTTAACAAGGAGGCAATCACTTAAAACTGGAATTTTTGTTCTTCAAACCTGCTTCTTTGGTACACCAATTGACAAAGCTACTTACTTTACTTCAAGAAGCTTGAGAACTTTGAATAACATGGCTGGTCATTCACCAAGTTAAGATAAAAAATGAAATTCTCATATACTCTGCAGAATTTCTTCATACACAGAAACTTTTCATATTAATTCACTCCAAATTGGAGTCCTGCACAACCTTTTCATACATAGAAACTACAAGATGATGTTATTAATTGACTCCTCACCCCATAACTTACAGCCTTTGCTTCATCTCATTAAGTAATGCATAAGCCTTGTTTACATTTTGCTCCCGACAGTACCCATCAATTAAATAGTTATATGTCTGGGTATTAGGTTCAATTCCCATAGCATTCATCTCATTCAAAAGAGATTCTGCCTTCTCCATCTTACCTATTTTACAGATCCCTGCAAAAATCACATTATATGTGACACCGCACAACTTAACTCCTCGAGCGACCATCTCTTCTTTGATCCTAAGGGCCTTATCCACGTTATTTTCTTTCAAGAATCCATCAATCAAAGCAATGTACAAGGTGCGGTCAGGATTCAAACCTATATCATACATCTCGTTCAATACCAACTTTGCTTCTTCTGATCTCTTCTGTCTGCACAATCCATCAATTAGTATTGAATATGTATACCTATCAGGTGTCAATCCCTTCTCAACCATCGATTTTTTCAACTCAATGGCTTCATGAACAGCCCTACTTCTACACAATCCATCAATCACCACATTGAAGGTACTCAAATTCGGATTACAGCCCTTCTCTACCATCTCAAACAGTAGCCTCTTACCCTGCCTAACATCCCCAAACTTACAAAGTGCGTTGATCACATTGCTATAAGTGTAAAAATCCAGCTCAATCTTAGCCTCTAACATCCCATCATACACTTTCCAGAACAGCCTCATCCTATTACCCTTCAACAACTCATTCAACAGAGAATTACAGCATTCCAATCTCGGCGAAATCCCAACACTCCTAACACCCAAAAACACATCAGCAGCCTCATAAAACCAACCCCCCATCGTAAACACAGTAATCAAAATCTCAAAAACCACCATATCAGACCCCTCAAACTCTCTAAAACACCTAACAACACAATCCAAAACTTCTAAAGCCGGCTTCCGGGTCCTAACCATTCTCTCCAACACACCATGGGCATGCCCAAAAAGCTTGGAATTACACAAAACAACAGCCATAATCGAAAAAGAATGCAAATTTGGGAGCACACCCAATTGGGCACCAGACCAATCAAAGAAACTTAAAAGTCTTTCTGGGTCACCAACCTGGTGGTGTTGTTGAAGAACGGATCGAACCACACAAGGGTTTAGCTTCTTGGGAAACCCTGATGAGCTCAACACGGACTCCCACTCTCTGCTTCGCTTCAGAATGGTACAGAATTCCCTCACTGTTTCATCATCCTCTTGTTTTTTACTCTCTGATTTATAACTGCAGTAGTGGACCCGAATCAAAAGCCTTGATTTTGGATTACCAATCTGAAATGCAAGGTTTCTCCCATGTGAAGCTAAACCCATTTCTCTTCTCTAAGCCACGGTGTGAGTCTTCCCCATCATCTGAAAAATCTTGAGAGTTAAGTGAGGAGTCGAGAGATCGGACTCGGCTTCAGTTCACGACTAGATGATGAGGGGAAGGAGGAAATTGGGCGAAGAGAGAGAGGGAGATGCGAGGAGTCCAGGGGTAGAGATCTTGTTCGATTCAACACTGACGTTAAAGAACTATTTGGAGATCGTTAGTGAAGTTCAGGCTTTCTGTGTTGTAAGCATTATAGCCCTTAGATTGAACCAGTAACACGTGGCGAGCTGAGAGTGTTATCCAAGCAGATCCTAGTAAAATGAATTCTAGCAGAGAAGCCGAATCCAATACTCTGATGCTTAAGACATCTGCTTACAGCCAAGACGAAAAAAAAAAAAGACTTGAAATATATCCAGGTCAAGGTCTTCGATCAGACTACTATTCTATTCCATCATTTTACGCAAGATGGAATTCAAACATGAGTCAATCAGTCAACTTTTTTTTTTTTTTTTTTTGAAATGATCAGTTCCGTTTAACAAGTCAAAGAAAATCATTAATTTCTTAGCAACTCTTAGGCAATATCCTAGTTCTAGAAAGTCAAGTTCATACGTCCCGGAAATTATTCACGAAATACTTGAGAAGTTGCTGAGAAATTAATGTATTCAGTATTCCTTCCTTCAATTCCTAAATAAAAATCCTGACCAATTCAATCGTCCAATGTTCTTTCACTACCTCACTGTTTTGCACATTCTCTCTTCTCAACTGTATTCTAACATGTAGCTCATTAACAAAACAGTACATTAGCAACAAAATTACTGTTTTATTCCTTTCAATTCCTAAATAGCAATGATTACTACTCCACCACCATTTCAAACACCATGCAGTAGCATTGTAGCGCCCAGGCCTGGGCACAGGCCGAGCCCAACATGGTATATGCAAGGCCCGGGACCAAGGCCGAATTAAATGGGCCGGGCTCAAATCAAGCTTCTCAGTCTTAGGGACTGGAAAGGCCCGGATTGTAAATGAAAGGGCCGGTCCTTTGGGCCCAAAAGTTCAGTTTTTCTGAACTTCATTTTGTTGCCAATTTCATCATGTTTCTGATTTTCTCGGTTTATTGCACTAATGAAATTCGGTACAATCCAATGCTTGCTCTCTAGATTCTTCTCCCTCCTTTCACTTTTCTACATCATCATCCTCAGATTGCTTTGCTTCCTACACAACAACGCACTTTTCTATTTGTTTCCACACACTTCCATGGGAAATTGGAAAAGACATACATGGAATACCATGGGAAAGGCTTAATTTCACCAGAGATAAGTACCTTGAGGCGCGATTGAAGCAGTATATATAAGAACTATGAGAGCTTGGCTCGTTGTTGAGGGCACTGCAGATTCTCAATCGTCCTCGTCAAGACCTCGCCAAAATCGCACAATTCCAATTGCTCGTTTCTCAGATGAAAGCCTGGCTCGTTGTTGAGGGCACTACAGATTCTCCTTGTTGACGCTGAGGAAAGGGAAAGCTGAGAAAGGGTCGGGCTGAGAAAGCGTCTTTTTTTTTTTTTTTTTTTTTTTTTTTAAAAAGGAGGTACTGGGAAGGACCACAAGGAGACACGCAATGGCCTTTTTACCCGAGGTACTGAGAAAGCGTCTTTTTAGATGTAGGGTAAATGACTAAATGTTGACTAATGACAAATTGACTAGGGTATTAATCCCAACAAAAAAAAATGAAGGATAATATTGAATTGGGCCTTTCGGGCTTTCGGTCCTATACATATCAGGGCCCGGGACGGGCTCGTTAAAACTCAAACGGTCCAGGCCTTATTTTTTTGTGTATTTTTTTTTCTCAAAGCCCGGCCTGGACCTGACGGTCCGGATCAGTCCAGTTCGGATTTTCGGGCTTTTGGGCTAAAATGCCCAGGCCTAGTAGCACCACACAAATTCATCGAAAAAAATCATCAACTGCATCCTAACCAGTCTTCCATTTTTTTTGGGTTTAGATTGGCTTTGATTTAGAATGAGATTCTCAAAAACCAACATATCAACAAAAAACACCCTAATTTTTGAATTTACAAACAGAACTGATATTTAGGAAAAACGATCACATACCACAAACACATGATTTTCTGGTATGAATTCCTTTCTCCTCGATCTCAATCACACACCACAAACACGTTTCATCCTTCAACAGTAGGTACATCCGCCGGTCCCTATCTACTACTCCGCTCTGTTTCGATGCCATTGCCGCATTTCTCACACTCACCCAATTTTTTTTACTCGGGTTTTGTGATTTTTTAAGCCCCAGTTTGGGATAACTTAATTTAAATCGAAAATCTTAAGCAGCTGTTTTAGCTTTTAGCTTATGAAAGCTGTTTTTTACCAACTTCTATAACTTTTGAAATAAGCTGCTTTATTTAATTTTATCAAACATTTTCTGCTACGTAACTTATAAGTTGTACATACCTCCAATAAATATGGAGTATTTACTACCTCACCAAGCATAAGTAACACCCACTTTGGGACATCCACAAGGCATGGCAAGGCCCAACCGAGACATGCATCGTGTAGCCCTATGTTCAGGCTACGCGGCGGTATCCGGAAGTCACAAATCCGCCACCGGGAAGCCACCTTCCCGCCCTTGCCAAGATGTCACCACGAAATAGCTTTCTACATGCTTCTAAGCTTTCTATACTAGAATTATGTGAAAACTTATCCCACATCGAAGAATAAGTATAGTAAGGGCATTCCTTCATCTATAAGAGGAATGCCCCCCTCCCACAATTAGGACATCCCATTACATCCCTTGTAATCTCGTTGGGCCGCAGGGCTCGACACACTAGTACAACATTCAAGTGGACGTAGTCTCCCGCTCATGCGGAGGCGAACCACTATACATCTCGTGTCAACTCTCTCTCTCTCTTACTTATCGTTAAATAGATCCCCACGGATCAAAGCATTAACATTGGCGCCGTCTGTGGGAAGCCAACACAATGGCTTCATCACCTACCATGAGCTAAGTCTGCTCAGCGGAGTTTGAAGAAATTCCTTCCTTCTTTGAGTTTATGTTTGAATTAATGTTTCTTGGCGGCAACTAGAGCAGAGTGTGCAGAAATTTGCACCTTGCAGGCTGGTCAACACGTGGTCAACGCCCAGCGGAGTTAGTCAACGCCCAAGAAGTGGTCAAAACTTGCGGAAACTGCTCAAAACACCAACGTATGGGCTGGTCAACGCCCGGCGGGGGCAGTCAACGCCCATCAAAGCTTGGTCAACGCTGGCACCACCAAAAAAAAAAAAAAAATTTTGGGCGGCCAAAATTTCTCTGGGCACCCAGACATTTTTTCTGGACACCCTTGCCACTTCCTTCTTCATCGCTGCGTTGTGTCCTGCCTCCCCTGCCGCCCAACTTGCAGCCCCGCCCAACTCGTAGCTCCGCCAGCTGCAACTCCGGCGCTTCCTCCGCCCAGCGACACTGCAGCAACTCCCGCTGCACCCCAGTTCCACCGGGAAACCTCCGCCAAGCCTTCTCCGTCGGCCTAAACTCCGCCGAGCTCACTGGCGGCACACCACCGCCCAGCTCACCATGCTCCGCTACATACAGTGCCCCCAGCCAACACCGCCAGCGCCTCCGCTGGGTTTTCCTCCGCTAAATATCACTCTCCCAACTGCAGTCTGGACACCAGCGGGAAACTTCTCCGCTCGGCTTCGTCAGCCGGATACAAAGCTCCACTAGATATCCATCAAGGTCACCGTTGACCTTCACCGCTACGCGCCAAAGCTCCGCTGGTCACCGCCAGCCCAGCCCAGTGCCGGCATGCCCGGCGCCTCCTCCCCCGAGCTTCCACTAGCTTCATCACCACTGCTCTGCTGGCCTACTCCGCCGGGTTGCAGCTCCGAGCCCTCTGCCGGAGAGTCGTCCGCCAAGAGACACACCGCCGGCCAGGTCGTCCGCCAGCTCTGGCTGCTGCCACAAGCTCCGACGAACTTTCGAACAGCAGCACCGCTAATGTCAGTGGCACTCTAGCGTCAGCCCACTGCTGCCTCCGCTGGGCTTAGAGTCTTCCGCCGAACTCCGTCAGCGGCAGCGCCCATTCCCCGCTGAACTCCAGGTCCGTCGAGTCTCCGCTGAGCTCTGAGTTTCCGCCCAGCATACCATGAAGCACCGTCAAAACCGAGCCTTGCTTCTTGTGGCACCGCCATATATAT
Source organism: Rosa rugosa (assembly GCF_958449725.1). Taxonomy (NCBI): domain Eukaryota; kingdom Viridiplantae; phylum Streptophyta; class Magnoliopsida; order Rosales; family Rosaceae; genus Rosa; species Rosa rugosa. The sequence goes on along the minus strand of NC_084820.1, from coordinate 49,786,529 downwards.
ACTCTGGGCACCCATGAGGACAACTCGGCCATCCTCTCTTGTAAGCGTCAGACTACTCTCTCGCTCAGTCAACGCCCAATCAAGCTTCTGCCAAAGAATCCCCGCCGGCAGAGCTTCCTCCGCTATGCCCAGTCCGCGGCGGCGGTTTTCTGCGCCACCGCTAGCTGCCATCTTCCGCCAAACCGCTAGCTGCCATCTTCCTCTCTTCACACTGATGTCTTCTTTGGCCGCACTGCTCTAGTTACCCGCTGGACGACTGGTCTCTCCATCGAACCCATGCCACTTGCAGCAGAGATACCAACAAGATAAGTCTTCTTATCTCTCTCTGGTTATTCACGTGTAGAGCAGTTGGTACACAGAGGCATGGTTAATCAATTCAATGCCACGTCAAAGTCATGCTCTGTACACACTTTTTATGCATTAATGCAATTGCACTCTCACGTGCTGCAATCAGAGGCATAATTAGAGTGCCTTGCCTGTACTCGTCCATATATCATTTATATATACCATGATTTCTCTTAGCTCATACACATGCATAAGGGTGATGAACCAAGCCCCTGTGCTTGTCCCTAGTACATCCCTACTCGCTCCTCACTTTTACACATGTATATTTGTATATACACATACATTATGACAGCTTGCTTGACAATTAGACAAGAGGCATGTGTACCGCTAGTCTCCCATGTGTACTAGCATGTCAACTTTACGTTCACATGTGTTCTTTGCCAAAGCTATATATATTATCTCATAATTAATATAATCATCAGTGGGCACATAAGTTGAGCATGACTCATGACATGATATACTTATCTGCTAGGCTTTTCTTGCCTCTCAAATCATATATTTCTTGAGATATATATATCAACGTCACGTGAATGTCTGTGTCTGCACATTAACACCATGCATATATGTGAAGCAATCATATCACTATGATCACCACTATGACATTCTCGCATGTCACATTAAATATCTTTGGCATATATATATTTCATCAATTTAATTATATGGAAAGAGTACTAATCGCTTACTGTATCTTATGCTAAGGAGACATAATCACCGATCACCTTTCCGATTAGCGAAATCATCATCCTTCTACTAACAAGGAACTTCGCCGGAGCAATGGAGCGTCATGCTTGCACAAACTCCAACATGATTTGGGTACTTACATCGATTCCAACTCCAACTCGCTCCAAATCGGCATACGATAAGTAGCTTCATCTTATCTCTTACGCTCTTGCAATTAGAGCTATTGCTATGTCTATACATGTCTCCATGACCCTTACGCATGTCTACGACATGTTCTTGGCCACTTTACTACTTGTACATGCTTGCTCTATGTGTTTGTCATTTTTTCATGCAAATACATACTGTACACATCCACGGTCTACGACCAAAACCGCCATGCGGTCAGGCAACGCCTCATAATAGCCATTGATCCGGCAGCAAGGGACTAGTTAACGCAGCCTACGGCAGCCATTGATCCGGCAGTTAACCCCGACGCTTGGGTACCAAAGATTGGGATCGCTTCCCAACACCCTCTGCTCCGTGCAGCTCCCCCTCAACAAACATGGCTGGGGAGTCGGGGACTCTCTAGCGGGGCCTACCAGGGGCCCGCCCCATTGAGCTTCCGCTCACGAGCTTCCCGCTCATGCCTTCCCGGCACCCCATTGAGCTTCCGCTCACGAGCTTCCCGCTCATGCCTTCCCGGCACCCCATTGAGCTTCCGCTCACGAGCTTCCCGCTCATGCCTTCTCGGCGCCCCATTGAGCTTCCGCTCACGAGCTTCCCGCTCATGCCTTCCCGGCGCCCCATTGAGCTTCCGCTCACGAGCTTCCCGCTCATGCCTTCCCGGCAACCCATTGAGCTTCCGCTCATCCCCCTCGAGCTTCCCGCTCATGCCTTCCCGGCAATCCTCGAGCTTCCCGCTCACGCCTTCCAGGCATTCCCAATCTTCACATTCATGTCTACTCGACACACCACACATTAATGGAACATGGAATTCTTCTACCATTTGTCGCTCCCGACAAATTGAATTCTTTTCGCGTTCCATTAATACAAGCGACAAGCAAACAAACGCTTACCTTCGCAACGCTCATACAACGTGCATTTATCATATGCAATCCATATGCTCACACGACCATACGCGCTCTCGAGTTCGTACGTCGTAATCGATCGTCCTCGCCATTCGCGTGTATACATCAACATGTATCACGCAACTCACATTTTTTGCCCAATGCAGCGAGCATTCTACATATGCCTGTCTTCTTGTCTTTGTTGTGCAGGTTAACGAGTCCCTTCTTGCTTACGGAGTTCGGGGACTTGTAGGGGCTCCGTACCGCCCGGTTACTTATGCTTGATGACTTCATGATTTGAACTCCCCAACCAAGAAGCTCCTCTTACTTGGGGACTTCGGGGACTTGTACATACCTCCAATAAATATGGAGTATTTACTACCTCACCAAGCATAAGTAACACCCACTTTGGGACATCCACAAGGCATGGCAAGGCCCAACCGAGACATGCATCGTGTAGCCCTATGTTCAGGCTACGCGGCGGTATCCGGAAGTCACAAATCCGCCACCGGGAAGCCACCTTCCCGCCCTTGCCAAGATGTCACCACAAAATAGCTTTCTACATGCTTCTAAGCTTTCTATACTAGAATTATGTGAAAACTTATCCCACATCGAAGAATAAGTATAGTAAGGGCATTCCTTCATCTATAAGAGGAATGCCCCCCTCCCACAATTAGGACATCCCATTACATCCCTTGTAATCTCGTTGGGCCGCAGGGCTCGACACACTAGTACAACATTCAAGTGGACGTAGTCTCCCGCTCATGCGGAGGCGAACCACTATACATCTCGTGTCAACTCTCTCTCTCTCTTACTTATCGTTAAATAGATCCCCACGGATCAAAGCATTAACATAAGTTAAGTAGCTTTTTGCAAAGTATATGCTATGCCAAACTTGCTATTTGCTCCTTATGTCTTAGTTTCTTACACTATTTGCCCTTTTCGGTTCAATAATTGAACTCCGAAAGTTTGAATAATTTGTATTTTTGGTCTTTAAGTTCTAACTTTTATTTAATCTTGACCGATGTATTTAAATTAATTAATTCAAAATGTATAAAAATTATGAAGTTGGTCAGTTTTTCAGCAAAATTGCCCATTTGAACATAACATTTTTTTTTATTGTTTATTTTTATACTCTAAAAAAAAAAAAATAACATTTTTCTTTCCGTGCAAATAAGGTGAGCCGGTCTTAAAGGCATAGATTGTGATAGCTAAAGAAGAAGATAAAATTCAAACAAAATGCTCGCTCGATCAAAGCCAGCTAAAGATTCATCAAGAAATTTAACGGTTTTATTTACTTGCATGGAATTGTTCGATTAAGCTTGCAATAAGTGACTCATCGAGTAGTCAACGATCATCTAGTGTCTTATTGACCTTCGTAAAGAGGTTATATAATTGGTTGTCTTTTGTAGCGTTAACTCGATCTTTCTAACTACTTTAGGAAGCATCCTTTTTTTTTTTTTTTTTTGAAATAGAAGTTGAATGCATTAAATCAACATCCATAAAAACGCTAGAGACTAATAACACTTAAGAATAGAGATATTGACGGGGAAACAACCAATTCTCTATCTAAGTATTACAGCTCATTACAAACCAATAAAGCTAGCTCGCATATAGCAAGCCTTATACACGCTAAAATAGCCTCACCTCATAAGGAAAAATCATTCATCTACCCCTCACTTGCCTACACGCAATTGTGGTACAAATGAAAACATAGAAACATCTCATAAGGCTCCTAGAAGCTACTTCTACAAACACTGGACTTGTAAAATAAAGATCTAAAAATTAAACAATAGCTAATTCCTTTCGTTTAGGGTTGGAATCGCCAATATCACCCGAAGTCCCCTCCATTTGAGCTAGCAGATTCTTCTTCACCTTAGACCTCTTTTTCCTCTCTCTACCTAGTTCAACAACTTTCTTCCCTTTACCAGTAGTGCCATAAGGCAATTTGTTTTGGCTACCAACAGGGCGACCCTTTTTCTTCTTACCAGAGCTAGCAGCATACGGCTCCATTGTGAGCAGTCCCATAGTAGCATCATCAATATTTGTTTTTCCAATAGCCAAATTAACCTTGGCTTCTTCGGTGACACAGAGTGGTCTGCCACTCTCTTTCTTCTCCTCTCAGTGATGGGTGACCCAGCCTGTGCCGGCTCCTCAAGCTCCATGATCGTAATCTGACCTAGTCTTATGGAGCAAGAATGCACTTGCACTCCTACAGAGATAGAAGAAAGGGTTGCAGCAAGACCCTGAGGCACTTGTGCTTTGAAAACCAAAGTCGGGCCACCATTTGTAACCCTGGTCTTGCCACTAAAATTGCGACTCTAGAACCTGCTGTCGCTCCTCGTCTTGCTCCACCAGTGCTTTTTGTCTCCTCTAACGGCCACCCCGAACAAGGTAGCCCCACATGAGCCACAAAACCAAATCTGCCACATTTGCCAAAGTGCTTGTCATATTTGAAGTGCACCAAAACTTGGACTCTATCCTCCAAATAGTACATGCAGTTGCTGCAAGAGAAAGGGTTGAGTGAAATCAATTTCAACTCGGATGCGTAACACTTCTTGTCAGAAAGCCGGCCTATCCCATTCCTTCATGTCACCAAGAGTGCTGCCAATCATCCGCATCACTCTCTTAGAATGAAACGCTTGTGGAAGCTTCAACAACATGATCCAATATGAGAATCTTTACAGCGGTACCTGATCGATCTGTTCAACCCTGTCATAGGCAGTGATGGCGATCGAAGTGTAGTTGAAACCCCAAGGGCTGCCGTGCCACACCCGGTCTCTGTCAATAGGGTCCAAAAAAGTGAACAAGATCCGATTCCCTTCAGCAGGTTCAAACCTAAAAACCCCATTGACGTTCCAAGCAAGTCGAAACATCCCCAAAAAAGATTCTGTATTAAAGTCCCGAGCAGTAAGCAACTTGCCCACCATAAACAGCTCCGGTTGCTGGAGTCCCTTACCCTTTGACAGCCTCAGATCCAGGACGTCAGAGAGGATGCCAGTCTTGTAGCCATTGCATTGTGATATGAGCATTATACGCGACACTATTATTGGTATTCCTAAACTTTATTTGTTAGTTCATTCTATTTTCTAGCGATTTATTTATCTTTTATGTTTAATAGGTATTATGGAGCAAATATGTGAAAAGAAAATAAAAAGGAGAAAAAGACGCTCAAATAAGGAAAAACTTGAAGTCCTGGCCCAAGCAAGAGACCTTGATGGACCAAGGAGTCCAATCCATGGAGACTGCGCATCAAATATGGAGGATATTCACATTTATTGCATTGATGATATGGCGAGCTTTTATTGGAAAGATGATGTGGAGAATCGTAAATCAAATAAAGAATCAAGAAGTTGGATTTCTCTACAGTTTAAGAAATCTTAATCCAAAAAGGAATGAAAGAACTCAAGGATCAATATAAAAGGAGAGAAAAACATCTGAAAAAGCTCTTACGCGCGAAAATCAATCAAGGAGATCTGAGCAAGAACGTGAGAAGACTTCTCTGCTGTCGTTCAACTCGTCGAACTCAACCCCGAATCAATTCATATTTTCGAGTTTTATTCTTTCTTTCTTTTTTATGATGATTAGTTTGTCTTCATCCAAACTATGTGTAACTAAACATCTAGGTTAGGGGCTGTTCAAGCCCTAGACATGAATAGCTTCGTGATACTTGATTCTTTTCTATGTTTATTGGACGAATTTTGGTTTTATGGTTTCTCATTGATGATTCTTGTATTTGTTTTCTATGGAGGCCGAAGTAGAAGCATGTTCTAGGATCCATGTTTTAAGCATGTAGATGACCACCTAATCAATGCATGTTTAATAAGAAACAACCAAGGAACTTAGCCTTTCTTGTGGAAACCAATTTCTAGGTAACCTAGTGATAACACCCTTCATTAGATACTTTGTTATGTTCATATACTCTTCTTGCTTAATGAATGCTGCATCTTAGGCATTTGAGAACACCCTTCTTTACCATTTTGTTGCACATCAAGTTATGGTGATAACCCCTTCACATAACATGCCAACTAAGAGAGTATCTAATACGGTTTTGACTTTAAAACCCTAGGCTTAATCGTGGACATAGTCATCCAATTGCATGGAATTGAGTTAAGTAGATTGCTATTGATTGATTATTTAGAGGTGTAGACATTCCCTAGCTCTTTCTCTGATTGGTTTCTCACAAAGAAAAATTCAGCAACCGTCCCCAAACTATTGTGCCAATTCCAATTTGATACCCAAACTCTCAAACGTACCAATGTGATACCTAAAATCTTATATTGACATGGACGTGATACCTCCGTCCAAAATCCGTGATGGGTCTGTCTATTTGCTAACGTGGCAAGCATGTGGGCCCCATGTGATATTTTTATGAAGGACAAAATAGTCTTGCACTACTAACTAATTAAAAAAAAAAACGAAGCACAAAGTTCTCCCTCTCTCTCTCTCTCTCCCTCTCTCTCTCGATGATACCCATCAACATATTTCAGAAAACCATGGCCACGAAGGTAGTGATGCATCTGAAAAACCCAAATGTGATCATTGGTTTCATCGAGTCGAACGGAAACAACAGTACATGCTTGATTTGGAGACGCCATTGATGAAAAGCTTGAAGATTGAATCTTGAGAAAGAATTGCTACGAAAAACTGGTATGAACAAAACTTGAATCTTGAAAAGAAACTGCTACAGATTGTGAACAAATCTTCAATTGTCTCTGGTAATTGTACAAATCTTCGACCTCTTCGTATTGAACTCGTATTGGGAGGGTTGAAATTGATGGGTCCAACTCATTCTTGGTTTGCTTTGCAATTTCTCTTTTCTAGTTTTACAGTTTCTTTCTTGAACTTGACTCATTTCCGAAGATGAAGAGGATCACCATCTCCAAAATGACGCTGTTGTTTCCCATTCGCAGCTGCTCCCCAACGACCTGATTGTGAACCAAGCGCAGAGGGGAGTGTCGTCACTCAGATTAAACGACGACGTCGAGGGTGATAATGGCAGTAGCAGCAAAGAAGAAGATGTGATTGGAGAGGGTTCTAATTCGGCGATCACGAGGGCGATAAGAGAAGACGAGAGTCGCCGGCATGCGTCGTTGACGTCGGAGAATGCGACGAGGTTTATGGAGGCAATGAGAGGGATTTCGTTTGCTGGAGTGGCTCCCGATTGGGCGGATCGGATCCCTAAAGAAAACTGGATCGATCGGCTTTGCCGGCTCCGGTAGTCACCCAGAGTTAACACATTGTTTGTTCTTGTTTTCTCAATTTGAATTGGATTACAAGTTGTCAAATTGTTGCATTTGCATGTAATGTGAGATTCTTGATGTTGATCAATGAAAGTAATATCATTTCAGATTTTCAGCAACAAAATCAAAGCTCTCACTCAACATGAATAGCAACCGGCCAATTTGCAATGGTTGAATTCTAATTTCTAAGGGGACTCTGTAAATTGGAGAATGACTTAAACATGAAAATTGATTTTGGCATTTGGAAATTGAAAGATTAAACATTTCAAAGACCCATGAACTTCATCCTCACAAAAAGCATCCAACATTCTCCACATTTAAGCTAGAATAGGAAGTCTCCTCACCACCTTCATCGACCGCTACCCCTCCCTCAAGTCCCTCCTCTTCCACCTCAACCTCGCCGCCAACCCCTACTCCCGATCCCCGCCGAACTCCCTTTCTCCTGTCACCCTCCGCCGCTGCCAAACCAACCCATCCTTTTCAATTTCTCAGCATCCAACCCCCGAGCTCAAAGAAGAAGCAGACCCCAGAAAGAAAAATTTAATTAAAAAAAAAATGGTGATAAGATTTAACATCAGGGTCATTTTGGTCTTTTTTTTTTCTTGACTTGCTTGCCCCGTCAGCTTTTTAACGGAGCCGTCACGAAATTTGGATGGAGGTATCACATCGATGTCAATATAAGACTTTGGGTATCACATTGGTACGTATGAGAGTTTGGGTATCAAATTGGCCTTGACATAATAGTTTGGGGACGGTTGCTGAATTTTTCTCTTTCTCACAACGTACTTTCATATTGCTTTAATTCTTGTTCCTAGTTATTTGTTTTCAAAACCAATCCAAAATCAAATCTTTTTTGAAACATTTAGATCCAATAATCCTCTGTGGGAGACCCTACTTCCCTGAACTACAAGTGACATTCATAATTGGTAGTAAGAAAATGATTGGCATAAAAATAACCGATCACATTGATATCCCCCATCACATAGGATCTTGTGAATTTGCCCGCTGAATCTCTCACCCAAAAGAAAACCCTAACTCTAGAACGAGAGAGATAAAAATGATAAAAGCCGATAGAAAACTTTAAAAAGCCTGTACTAATAGCTTAAAAATCTTATAAAAATGAAAGTCTGCCAAAAGCCTATACTAATAGCTTTTACAGAGTTAGGTACCGAGTGAACTACACAAAAAACTCCATGTTTATGTTCCATTAGACTTTGGGAAGAACACATGCAATTTTCCCACTTCTTGTTGTTCAGTAAGTATGGCATCCTAGTTCTTCGAAACCCTCAGCATGGGCGTTCATGGATACTGAAGAGCTGTATTCTGGAGTATCCGCTGTTATTTGCTGCGCCCTTTTATGTGCTCGTTCTTGTGCTAGTGCTGCTTGTGTATGTGCTCTTTCCTCTGCAGTCTTACATATCTGTTTCCTCCATTTCAGTTTCATCAACCTGTGTTTAGTCCATGTGACACCAAGACAAAGAAAAACAAATCCCATAGTCCCTGCACACACAGATATCACAACTTCAAGGGTCCAGTTTTCTCCTTCACCGTGTCCATGTGGCATGATTATCCATGAGGCTGCAATGTAAGCTGTAGCCATGAGGGAAACCGCCACCCACAAGACTTTGTGAGCAATCACAAGTAGTTTCATCAGTGATTTTCGCCGGAAGGGAATGATGCTCACCAACACAATGACAATGCACATGGATATGAACAATGCTGCTGTGTTGCTTATTGTAAAGACCTTAAAGGCTGTTGTTCTGCCAACAGTTGACTGTCCTCTAAGCCATCCATCCTGGTAGACACCACCAGGAGGGTTTATGCCAGCAGTAAAAGTAACCGAGGCAATCAAAACAGCAACTATTGTGATAGTGTTCCTAGTATTTTGCAATGCCTCCCTATAGATCTCATATTGCCTAGTTTTACCCACTTTATTTTTTCCTCTTGGCTTCGGAAGCTGCTTTGGATTCGAGACTTGGGAGCTCATTCTTGTTCTAGAAGAATTTGAGCCAAAATCATTATCAGAGTTCATCACAACTTGATGACATGGATTCATCTTCGCTTGTACTGTAGTGAACTCTTCCAGTGGTTGATTGTTTCTGAGGATTGAATCCATCATGAATGGGATAACTCCAGACCAGTTTCTAGCCATGCGCCCCCTGCCAATTTCACAATCATATTGATCACTTCCTGGATGCGTATTACCTTCAAAAAGCATTTCAAATTCTTGCTCAAGTGCAGCTCTAGGACTTTCTAATGTTGTAGTCTCAGAATCTATCTCATCAACCTTTGGGGTTAAAGGGAACAGCTCAGCACTTGTCCTGCCACCAAAACTCTTCAACATGTTTCTAAGATCCGATAATGTTCTTTGCTGATTTAGGATGTCCAACGCTGTTTCACCTCTTTGGTTCTTAAAATTGACATCTACCTTAGTGTTTCTGATGATTTACTCCGATAACTGAAATTTTGACATTGTTTAGGATCATGCAAAGTTGAAGGAGCTAAGACAATTGACCAATACCTTAAAAATAGAATAGTAAACTTACTCTAGTGTTCCCTGCAGCGACAGTGAGATGTAAGATTGTGTTACCATGCTTGTCAGCCTGGTTGAGGAGGTTGGTGTCGTTATAATTCTTTGCCAAAGAGGTAAACATACTGTATCTGTTGAATCTTACTGAAAGATGAAAGACAGTTTCCCTGTCTCGTGTGAGAAGTTCTAAAGATTTGGGAGAGCACAGTAAAAGTTCCTCAAGGATTTTGATTTGACCATTCATCGCAGCCAAGTGTAGTAGTGGTGTGTAACCGTAAGGGTTAAACTCAAGAGCAAGGTTTGGATCAATCGTCAAGAGTGTTCTTGTTATCTCTACGTGACCTGTTTCGCAAGCCAAATGGAGCGGCAAAAGTCCTTTGCTGTCAACCTTCCAAGCAAACCTGGGGCAAGCTTCTAAAATACTCCTAACAATATCTGCAGCATCAGTTGAAGTACTAGTTCAGGTTATGACACAGAAAAGCAAGGTTCATGTCATGAATACATAAAGAATGAACACACAGCTTACCGATAAAGCCTTCTGCTATAGCTAGATGTAGAGGGCTGCAAACTTCATGTTCTTCAGCGTCTTAACACCCCTGGTTGGTTTGTCATGTGCTTCACAACATCAACATTTCCATGACTACAAGCCATGTAGAAAGCAGTTTGCATTTCGTGGTTAAGACTACAAGCCACATATGGATTGACCTCTAACAGCAGCTTTACAACACTGGTATTCCCTTGGCGACAAGCTTCATGTAATGGAGTTTCTCCCTTAATGTTCCCAACAGAAACCAAGTCAGGAAGCAGCTTAGTGATATAGGCAACCAGCTCAACGTGCCCAAACCTTGCAGCAAGGTGTAACACTGAGTTTTTTGTTTCCTCAGTTTTCTGAATGAGAGAACCTCCATTGTTTTCAACCAAGTCGATGAAAGTCTGCGTGTCATTTCTTGCAATTGCTTCAAATAGCCCTGGAATCATTTCTTTAAACTTTTTAAATGGAAAAAAAAAAAAATTAGGAGTAGAGCCTGTCTCACAACCACTTTTACAATCAGTAATGGGGAATAGCAGATTTATATAATACTCCAATGCTTAAGACATCTGCTGCAGCTAAGAAGAGGAAAAGACTTCGAAGATGTCCAAGTCGAGGTCTCCAGTCTAATCCTACTTTAGTCCCCTTTCTAACCCATCATTTACTCAAGCTGGAATACAACATGAGTCAATCAGTTCTGTTTAACAAGTCAAACAAAATCATTACTTTCTCAGCAAACTCTTAGGAAATATCCTAGTTCTGGAATGTCAAGTTCATACGTCCGGGCAATTATTCATGAAACACTTGAGAAGTTGCAGAGAAATTAATGTATTCCTTTCAATTCCCAAATAGAAATCCCAACCAATCTTCCTTTCTTTCACTACCTCACTGGTTTGCATTCTCTCTTTTCAACTGTATCCTAACATGTAGCTCATTAACAAAACAGCACGTTAGCATGGCTAAATACATTAACAAAATTACTGTATTATTCCTTTCAATTCCTAAATAGCAATGGTTACTACCCCACCACCATTTCGAACACCAGTAGCAGTGTAGCACGTACCACACAACTTCATCGAAAAAAATCATCAACTGTATCCTGACCAAGTGACCAATCTTCCATTTTTTTTTTTTCGGTTCAGATTGGCTTTGATTTAGAATGAGATTCTCAAAAACCAAAAGTTCAACAAAAAACACCTTAATTTTTGAATTTATACTCAGAATTGTTGTAAATCATTATGGCTATATCATGTAAATAGATATAGGGTAAATCATTATGTTGTTATAGGCTTACCCTTTCCATGTTTTATGGATGACTTTAGGAATCCTTGTTTTATGGAGGACTTTAGGGGTCCTTGTTTTATGGAGGACTTTAGGCTACATGTTCCCTATCTTCCACTATATGTAGTCCATTTCTCATCCATGTTATGAGGAGAAAAACAGAAAATACTACACTTATTATCTGCATCTAAACTCTCTCTCTCTCAAGTTCTTAGAAGCAAAGCTCTCTCCATTTTCTGAAACACTTTCTATGTTAGTTTTACAACAAGAATTGATAAATAGGAAAAAGGATCACATACCAACACAGCATATGATTATTGTCTGGTACGAATTTCTTTCTCCTGGACCTCGATCACATACCACAAACACGTTTCAGCCTTCAACAGTTGGTACATCGGCTGGTCTCCATCTACTACTCCTCTCCGTTTCGATGCCATTCCTGCCTTTTTCACACTCAGCCAATTTTTTACCCGGGTTTAGGAAAATTTCGATCGAATTTCCTGACTTCGGTCCTAATTTGGTCCCTTTATTCTTATCACGCTTGCTATTCGCTCCTTATGTCTTAGTGTCTTACACTATTTGCCCTCTTCAGTTCAATAATTGATCTCCGAAAGTGGGAATAGCAAATTTGCCTATTTAAACATGACATTGTTTGTCTGTTTTTTTTTTGTTCTCGTATAGACAAGAGTGGATAATGTTCAGACCAAATGCTCGCTCGATCAAAACTGACTAAAGATTTATCAGGAATTTTAACGGTTTTATTTATTTACATGCAACTGATTGATTAAGCTTGCAATAAGAGAGTCATCGAGTAACCACCACAGGTGGTCAAGTTGGTAAGAGTCTCTAAGTGTGTAACCCTCACACTGGGTTCGAATCCCGCTGATGCTGATTGGAGTAAAATTTCAATCTATTCTTGGTGGCTAGGGGGGAAGAAGCGTTCTGACATGATCTCCCGGCACGTGAAAAAAAAAGAAAAAAAAGTCATCGAGTAGTCACGGATCATCTATTCATCTAGTGTCTTGTGAAAAATAAAGAAACCTGATCAAATGTATTGTCTACTGGAATCATATAATATTGTACAATATTTCAGTAGTAGCCAATTGATGTGTTGCAGGTAATTTTCTCATGATTATATCATATTGTTCTTAATTATCTAGTTTATTTAATTTATTACTTGTATTAGGCCAAGAACATTAAGAATAAATACAAGCGACATATGATAAGAATATTACAGAAAGGCCAGTCTATCAAAAAGCATAGCCTAACCTTGAATTAGGCCCCGAGTAAATTTCACAGTAGACTCCATCTTCATGTTCCATTGGATTGAGAAGAACACAATATATTTCTCCATTTTTCTTTGTTCAGTACGTATGATCGATATCCTAGTTCTTCGAAACTCCCAGCAATGGAGTTGGTGAATAATGATGAGTTGTATTCTGGTGTATCCTCTGTTCTTTTCTGTGCTCTTTGATGTGTTCGTACAGCTTGTTTTTGTGCTCTTTCCTCTGTAGTTTTACCTCTCTGCTTCCTCCACTTGAACTTCATCAACCAGTGTCTGGTCCATGTGACACCAAGGAATAAAAAAACAGATCCCATAGTCCCTGCACACACAGAAATCACTACTTCAAGGGTCCAATTTACATCTTCACCGTGTGGCATGATCATCCACATGGCTGCGATATAAGCTGTGGCCATTAGTGACACCGCCACCCACATTACTTTATGAGCAACCACCAGTAGTTTCATTAGTGGTTTTCCGGAAGGGAATGATGCTGACCAAGACAATGACAAATTGACAATGCACATAGATATGAAAAGTGCTGCTGTGTTGCATATTGCAAAGACCTTAAAAGCTGTTGTTCTGCCAACTGTTGACTGTCCTTTAAGCTGGTCCTCCTGGTAGACACCACCAGGAGGATTCATACCAGTAGTGAAAGTACCTGAGGCAATTAGAACGGCAACAAATGTTATTATGTCCCTGGTATTTTGCAGTGCCTCTCTCTATATATCTCATATTGCCTAGTTTTTCCCACTTTGTTTTGTCCTCTTGGCTTTGGAAGATGCTGCACATTCAAGGCTGGGGACCCCATACCAATTTCACAATCATATTGATCACTTCCCGGATGTGCGATGCCTTCGAAAAGCATTTCAAATTCTTGCTCAAGTACAACTCTAGGACTTTCTGATGTTGTTGTAGTCTCATAATCTATCTCATCAATCTTTGGTGTTAAAGACGACAACTCAGTGCTCGTCCTGCCACCAAAACTCTTCAACATGTTTCTGATATCCGACGCTCTTCTTTGCTGGCACAAGATATCCATTGCTGTTTGACCTCTTTGATTTCTACAATTGACATCAACTGTAGTATTCCTGATGATGTGCTCTGTCAACTAACAATTTGACATAGTTTAAGATCATACAGAGTTGAAGAGGGCAACCAACCAATAATTTTAAAATAGAATAGCTAACAACTCACTGTAATGTTCCCTGCAGAGACAGCAATATTTAAGATTGTGTTACCATGCTTGTCAGCCTGGTTGAGGAGAATCAGGAGATAGGTATTGTTATAATTCTTTACCAAAGAGGTAAACACAGCGTATCTATTGAATCCTACTGAAAGATGAAACACAGTTTCTCCATCTCCTGTGAGCCTTGCTAAACATTTGGGAGAGCACAAAAGAAGTTCCTCAAGGATTTTGATTTGACCATTCATTGCAGCCAAGTGTACTGGTGTGTAAAGATAATGGTCAAATTCAAGAGCAAGGTCTGGATCAATCATCAACAGTGTTCTTGCTATCTCTAAGTGACCTTTTTCGCAAGCTATATGCAGCGGTAGACACCCATTGCTGTCAACCTTCCAAGCAAACCTGGGGCACCCTTTCAAAATAGTCTGAACAATATCTGCAGTATTAGTTGAAAGTTGAAACATTAGTTCAAGCACAGAAGAGCTTATAAATGTATATAGAGGGAATTAAGAACTCTCAGCTTACCAACGTAGCCTTCTGCTATAGACACATGAAGAGGACTCAAAACTTCATGGTCTTCAGAGTCTAACACCCCTGGTTGGTGCCATGTACTTGACAAACATCAACATGCCCATAACTGCAGGGTATGTAAAAAGCAGTTTGCATTTCATGGTTAAGAGTACCAATCACATATGGATTGGCCTCTACCAGCAGCTTCACAACATTGGTATTCCCTTGGTGACAAGTTTCGTGTAACGGAGTTTCACCCTTGACGTTTCCAATAGAAACCAAGTCAGGAAGTAGCTCAATGATAAAGACAAGTAGCTCAATGTGACCGAACCTTGCAGCAAGGTGCAACACAGAGTTCTTTGTTTCGCCAGTTTTCTGCATAAGAAATTCTTCATTGTTTTGAATCAGGTCCTTGAAAAGTCTGTAAGTCATTTCTTGCAATTGCCTCAAACAGCCCTAGACTCATTTCCTCAAGTTTTTTCTTTTTTTTTTCTTTTTTCCAAAAGGGTAAGTTCAGGAGTAGTGTCTCGCAACCAGTAAATACAAACAGTCATGGAGGAGAGCAGATTTATATAATACTATTAATAAAATATCTGCTAAAGCTTAGAAGAGAACAGACTTCAAAGACAGGTAAGGCAAGGTTTTCAGTCTTATCCTATTTCAGCCCTTATCTACCATTCTGCTCCATTGTTTACTCTAGCTAGAATATCAAAAAGGGAGGCGGCAGTTTATTATTTCTGTTCAAAAATTCGAAGAAACTCAACTTCTTAGACGTTTCCTGAAATATCCTAGTTCTAAAATGTCATTCCCAGTCCATACGAGATTAGTCTCTTCGTTTGGATTCCCAAAATAGAAATAATCACTACCCCGCTACTACAAAATATCAATATCATCACAGACGGTTTCCTCTGTCTTTATCTACGATTGCTCTAAAAAAATCTACAAAATTATTATTTTGGTGGAAAATATGTAGCATTCACTACCTTTATTGTTTTTAACGTCGACCGTTTCCTAGCCTCAACTTTCATTATGCACTGTCCAAAACCTTTTTTTTTTTTTGTTACAGCACTATCCAAAATTTTAATAAAAACTTTGCAAATTTTGGAATGCACAAAACCTACAAAACCTTAATTTTGAAATATAGAATTTATAGCTTTGTAACCAAAAAAAAATATATATATATGTTTAAGGATAATCAAAATTGACAGAGAGAGAGAGAGAGTTTCGATTCAGAGAGAATGAGAATTCATGTGTATTATTCTTCTCACAAAGGAATGTATTTATAGGAATACATAGCTAGTGTGAAAGCTCTAAGAGAAACTCAATTTGGTAACAATCTTCTCTTGTTGATTGAGGGCTGCAGCTCCACATACTTGCATTCAATGATGAAATCTGCCATGCTTGTTGCCTCTTGGTATAAAGCATGTCACACAAGTCTTCATACACTCAAGTACCTATGTTTATACACTCAAGTACTTATCTATACACTCAAGTACTTATTACATGATATAGACATTTATACTATGACTCATACATACTACAACATGAGTCATATATACTACAACACTCCCCCTTGGATATTTCATGTCAATAGTATTGTCTATGTCGTGCGCTTCGAAGTTGCCTCGTTAAAAACCTTGTCAAGTAATAAAACCCTGTGGGAAAAACAACCTTGGTCGAAGGAGAAAAAGAGCACAACGCGCGTTGAGTGTGGAGTATGCAATATCATAGCTTCAGAGATAAGTGGAGTCTTCTTATCAGCATCATAAGTAGGTAATATGTCTACGAGAGGGATGCAAATAGAGTTGCTGCAACAAAACCTTGCCCGGAAAACCCAGTGGGAAAAACCCGTGGTCGAAGGTAAAAGATGAGCAAAAGCATATATGTTGAATCAAAACATCTTCAGGATGTAGTATAAGTGGGGCGACCATGCTAAAGATGTGCCTCGTTAAAACCTTGCCAGGTAACAAAACCCAGTGGGACAAAATAACCCTAGACGAAGGACAAAAAGAGTACACGATGGTCAAGTGGGTATACTTCTGGATACTCCCCCTGATTTCAACATCTCCTTTGTGTCTCTCAAACGTGGTGCTTCTCTCGTTGCCTCATTAAAAACCTTGCCGAGTAATAAAAACCCTGTGGGACAAAAAATAATCTCGGTCGAAAGGGAAAAAGAGCACAACACACTCTTCACGTTTTGAGACCATATATGTAGACATCCCCCCCTCTTATTGATCTTTGAGGAGAGTCTGTTATTGCTGATTTTATGCTTGATGTTGTCGCTTTTCATGCAGCCTTGCTTCATTTGTTTCAAAATAAGCAGCATTATCTTAAATGCTTGTAGGCTCATCTTGTGGTAGACTTCAAACCACAACTATTCGAACATGCGTAACTATGGATCCAATCCATATACATTCACGAACCACTTCGTGAAGAGCAATAATCTCTGCATCGTTCGAAGATATAGCGACTAAGGTCTATTCTATAGACCTTCAAGATATCACGGTCATACCCATGGTGAACACTTCACCAGTCTGGGAAGACCTTTGTATGGGTCAAGAGATACCCAATATCAGCAAAAACCTTCCAAAACACTTATGTCGTTTTGGGGTAGGGATAGAATACGCAGGCCAGCGTTTGGCGGCGTTTCTGGTGTGTGATGGATCTGAATCCATCATCTCTCTATAGGGATAGAATAAGCCCATATCGATCGTATATCTCAAGTACCGAAAGATATCTTTTTACACCAATCTAATGGCGTTGCGTTGGCGCAGAGCTATACCTTTAGCTAACAAGTTTATGGCAAAGTGAGATGTCCAGTCTTGTGCATTGAGCAAAGTACAATAATGCGCTTTATTGTACTTGAGTAAGGCACTTCAGCCTCTCTAGCACATCTTCGTCTGATCATCCATTCAGACGAAGAGGATCCTTTTCAGGATCAAGACTACGAATGATCATGGGGTGCTTGAAGGCTTGACCTTGTCAAAATGCCTAAGCATCTATCAACACGGTGCTCAAGTTCAAAAACCGAGGCTTAATTGTGTTTCCCCAAAAATCCTTCATCTCAAACTCGGATTTCAAGTGTTCAACGGTTTCCCTTAACTCATTAAGGGCTTCTAATGAAGATCATGTCCAACATGAAAACCGTGATAGAATCCGAAACTTGTTATGGAAACGCACGGGCATATCCCTTCCCAATCAAGTAGTCACTTTAGTGAGCGTTTCAATTCTATTGCAAACGCGCTCCGTGGTCTAGAGCCACTTGATTTGGGTAAATAAAGTTTCAATATGAACTTTCATGTATATTCCGTATCTAGATCCCCATAGAGATACGTAGTGACCACTTTTATAAGCTGCATGTTCAGTTATTTGGAAACTACCAAACTGACAGGGTAGTGGATGTAATGTCATCCATTACGTGAGAATATGTCTCATCATAGTCAATTCCAGGGCGTTGCGCCATAAGGCGAGATTGCCATCTCGTTTTCTCAACACGCTTTCTAACGAAGACCCATTAATCAATAGGTTTTATGTAAGGAGGTGTTGGCATCACTGGCTCAAAGACCTTCCTCTTCGTTTAATCTGGATCGCATCTTTCCATTTAGGCTAAATTTCTCTACGTTGGTATTCATGCTTCAACGGAGCGTGGTTCGATATCATCGGTCTCAACAAACTCATGCGCAACAGAATGCGCAACTACATCATCAATTATGATGGAGTTTCTATTCCACGTCTCATGTACATTAGTGTAATTTTCATAGAGCTCTATATTCTCAGGAATAGGTTCTGACGTTGAGGCGTCCCCCAACGATAACCATAATCCAGAAGATACTCATGAGACGGATGTTGAGTGTCGATGATCTAAGGATGCCAAAATATCCTTCGAATCCACGGGCTTCCCACGCATCCTAGCTGGGGCCATGGCCTGTAACGCCAGAGTGCCACTTTCTATGACGTTGGCGCCTTGCCTACCTCTGTGTAGGGTGGCGCTACGTCCTCTTATAGGGACGTCCTTCCTTGCAGGCATTTGTGCAGCAAATGTGTGTGATCTCGTCACTTTAATAGGGATCGAGATGAAACATAGTGGGGACAGACCACGACAATTCCTGTCGTTCCTGCTGAACATTCGTGTTCTTATCTCCCCCTAACGACGGGAAGACTGTCTCATCAAAGTGACATCCGTAAATCAGACGGTAAGGAGATCGCCTTGCAAGGGCATTAAGTGGCGAACGATTGTTGGAGTCTCAATTCCAACTAAGTTGCTCACTTGTTTTTAAGGACCTACCATAGGCGCTGTGGCGGCGCAATTGGCACATAAATGGCTCACATTGGCACATAAATGACTCACTCGAATGTGCGTAAGTACAAAATATTTGTACCCAGTCACTAGCTGTAACGCAGGGATACATTGAGTGGCGGTAGGTCATAGAGGAATTAGCATAGTTGTATGCGATATTTGCATCACCCCAAGCGGATATAAAGAGATTGGTGCGCATCGCCAATGTCTGAACTACCATCGTAGTTATTTCCACGAGACCATTTAGGTGTGTATATGGGAATGTGATGTCCAACATCACTCCCTTTGCAATAACCATCGAAAATCTTCGATGTATACTCACTAGCATAGTCAAAATCCAATTGACTAAATAGGATGATCCGGGGAGTGAGCCCGTTGTCATATTATATGTGCTATGAGTATAGCATAAGAAGCTTTTATAGATGGACAATGGCACAACACGTGATTAGTGTGTTTGCGTGTCAACCAACATCATGAGATATTTAAACGTCCGCAAGTTGGTTGAATAGGTCCACAAATATCACCTTGGATTAATTGTAAGAATGGTATATTTTCTTTAGTGTCCTTTGCATAGGATGGTCTCGATCCTATCTTTGCTAAAGAGCAAGCTTTGCAAAACGAAGTAACTCTTTGGACCAATCTTTGGTTCATACTTCTTTTCGTTTTGAGGAATGGATGTCCGTGAAGTCTTTAATATATGGAACATCATATCACGACCTGGATATCCCAAACGGTCTTGCCAAAGCCTATATGTGTCAGAATCCCATAAGTCATCTCTTATGACATGGTTTGATTCAATGACTCGAATAGTGGTTGCATGCAACCCACTAGAGCGACACATAAGTTTCTCTAATACTCGTTTATGTCCGTAGTCATTAGAGGCGATGCAAAGGAACTCTTGTCCATTCTTACAATGTGTTTTCACATGAAAATCATTGGCTCTTATATCTTTCAAGTAATAAAGTTCGGAAATTAACACATGTCCATGATATTGAATAATAATGCGACACTTTATTAATAGCCAATGATTACATCAAAGTTTCCAAAATCTATTCCAAAATAAAATCAAACTTATACAAATTGTAATTGCCAATCCGTTTGGTAATTCCAATGAAATATGACCAGGGAAGTAGAGAGATGTTGGTGGAGCGAGGCTCGCTTAAATACCCCGATCTCAATTACTTTCCTAGACATCATACTTCATTGGGTACGCCACATGAGAAAGAGTCAATACAATTGTCATTTGTTGACTAAGGCACATTTGCCGTTTTATTGGAAAATAGAAAAGGACTATTCTAATCAAAGTCTGCGGCATCCTCGTGCTCTTTACAACTTTGAAGTCCTCAGTGGTGAGAGTGATATCTTCACCATCTTCATCTTCAGCAAGATTGATTTCTTGCTCTCTCAATTGCCTATACTCCTTGTAGCTTGCAGCTAGTTGGGTACTTGCATGGCATTGCTTGAACCAATGCTTCAATTGATCCATATGGTATCACATCAAGATAATTACTTGAGCAGCATGCTTTGTGGGTGTTCGTTGGAACACAAGGCCCTGGTTAGGTGCCTGTATTATGGGCAATATCCCTCTCGTAGTGAGATGGTTCTCAACGTTGGTTACCCAGCCATGGTATTCCGAGCCTGTTGAGTCAAGCATTGGAAAATTGAGTCTAGGTTCATTCGACATCCTGAACAATAGGAAGATAAGATATATTAGTTTCGGAGTTTAAACTTCCACGAAAACTAAAATAATAAGATTTCTGAGCTATGCTACCAAGAAATCAATTTCCAAGAATATTTGGATTTAGATGAAAACAATGATGTTTGCGGATGCTCTTAGTCCGATTATTATGAACACTCTTAGTTCATTGATTTACGAACACTCTTAGTTCGTTTAGAGTGAATCCCCACGATTCCACTTTTAGTCCATAAATTGATGTTTTGCGGACGCTCTTAGTCCGATTATTATGAACACTCTTAGTTCATTGATTTACGAACACTCTTAGTTCGTTTAGAGTGAATCCCCACGATTCCACTTTTAGTCCATAAATTGATGTTTTCCGGACGCTCTTAGTCCGATTATTATGAACACTCTTAGTTCATTGATTTACGAACACTCTTAGTTCGTTTAGAGTGAATCCCACAATTCCTGCTTTTTGATTACAAGTCCCTGAAAAGAAGAGAAAAAGGAATACAAACTCAAAACAGGAACTTTAATCTTTAAAACTTACTTGTTGAAATTCGGAGCAAATTTGCTTCTGAACAGATCGCACTTCAAATGTTATACAGGTCTCAAAACTGCTCCAACAGGGCTGAAATTTGGAGATAAGATATAAGAGACAGAGATTAACAACTTTGATGAAGAAATGATTTTGATTAGATGTCCCGAAAAGGACGTTTATCGGCGTGCAAGCAGGTTGATCTGCACAGGAACGATCATACTGAATAGCTCCCACTTTGAATGGTGTACATGTCTTAAAACGACTTCAACAGGGCTGAAATTTTGAAGTCAGATAGAAAAGACATATATGAAGAACTGTGATGAAGAAAGTATTTTGATTAAAGGTGCTGAACAAGATGTTTCAGGGTGTGCAAACAGGCTGATCTGCACAGGAACGAGCGTGCTGAACAGCTCCCACTTCGAATGGTGTACAGGTCTCAAAACTACTCCAACAGGGCTACAATTTGGAGGTCAGATAGAAGAGACATAGACGAACAACTTTGATGAAGGAAGGATTTTGATCTGAGGTCCCTATCAAGATGTTTCGGGGCGTGCAAACAGGCTGATCTGCACAGGAAAATCACTTAAAAGTGTTTGGCAGGTGACTCGGCAGCTGCTGCGCAGGTCGCTCGGCAGCTGCTGCGCAGCTTCTCGGCAGCTGCTGAGCAGGGTCTCGGCAGCTGCTGCGCAGGTCGCTCGGCAGCTGCTGCGCAGCTTCTCGGCAGCTGCTGCGCAGGGTCTCGGCAGCTGCTGCGCAGCTGCTCGGCAGCACTTGGCAGCGGTCTGGTTCTGTTCAAAAATTCCGGCGGCCGGTTCAGGCCTTTTCCGGCCGGTTCCGGCGATTCTGAGGCCGGTTCTGGGCTTCTGGGATCAATGGCTTTGATATGAGCTAGGTTTTGGAGGTTTTTTGTAGGTTTGGAAAAATGACTTCGATTGATGATGAACTCTACTCTTGTCAATTTTCGATTCTAATTCTAGAGCAACTTCGTGCTGATAACGTGTTTAAGGATAATCAAAATTGACAGAGAGAGAGAGAGAGTTTCGATTCAGAGAGAATGAGAATTCATGTGTATTATTCTTCTCACAAAGGAATGTATTTATAGGAATACATAGCTAGTGTGAAAGCTCTAAGAGAAACTCAATTTGGTAACAATCTTCTCTTGTTGATTGAGGGCTGCAGCTCCACATACTTGCATTCAATGATGAAATCTGCCATGCTTGTTGCCTCTTGGTATAAAGCATGTCACACAAGTCTTCATACACTCAAGTACCTATGTTTATACACTCAAGTACCTATCTATACACTCAAGTACTTATTACATGATATAGACATTTATACTATGACTCATACATACTACAACATGAGTCATATATACTACAACAATATATAGAATATAGCATAGTATTCCATCGAATGAAACCGACATACATGATACATGGTTCAGCAGAAAATATAATTCTCCTTCAACTTGTAATTCCCCATGCATCTTCAGTGTATTGTACTCTGCTTCCACATAAGCCAAGTCCTTTCGGAAGATTGCAAAAGCGATCTCATTAAGGATGGGCATGCAAAGAAGCACTTCTTCACAGTTCTTTTTCAGTCTTTTAATCTCACACATGCATAAGATGATCTCCATCTGTGGCCTCGGTACATGTAGAGCCATCCTGCTACGTTCATGATATCCAAATAAAGTAACACACAAGTTGCAGATACTTCCATGTTGGGGTCTTGGGGATAACTCTGCAGACCATCAGGACACCCAACATTCAAATCCTCTAACCGTTCTTAGCCTTCATGGGTGCCATCCGCACTTCCGCAGCATTCAAGTAACCCATTAGCTTGAAATTTTTTGTTTTTAATTAATGGCTAGGGAACATCCTTTTAAACCAGGGAGGTGGGAGACCGGAGCACAAGTAGGCTTTGACTCAAAGGCAACATCGATCCTAGTTGTTGTTCATACGAAACAGATTAACAGACTAAACCAGGGAGGTGTTCATACAGACTAGCAGACACTTCCAGCATCAGTGGTGAAATAGGATACTACTGACAACCTTGGAAGCAAACATATGCACTGCAAACATTATCAACAATTCAACAGCACATCATCGTCAACGTAAACAGCATCTAAATCAACACCATCAACATTAGCATCATCTACAACATCATTAGGGAAAAGGAATTGAATCAAATTCTCAATTCTCAATTTAGAAACTGGAAACTAGAAAAATAATATACCGAAGTACCGAACACGATTGCTCAGATTCCACGATTACAGCAATATGGAAGTTCAAAGGAAATAGTGGAATGGAGTTGCTGGACTGGACAATCTGAGGATAGTTAACTTACGTGGAGCGTCGGCCCCCGTCGCAGGGAATCCAAAAGCAGAGGCGGTGGAATTTTGTCCTTATTTATAGCCTTGCAAGTTGATGCTCGTGTGTTGCTTTATTTGCAATCCGGTGTTTAATTTTGTGGGTTTTTGTTAATTTACTCCATTTCTAGGGATTTTTTTCGGAAAGTTTTTTAAATTCCTTCTTAACCAAAACACTCTAAGGAAGTATTTCCTAATACTCCATTAAGATTTATTTTTTTATTTTTTATTATTTTTTTTAATACTATTTTACCCTCACCCCTTTGTGACTTAGAGAGAGAGAGAGAAAATAGAAGAGAGAGAAACCATAGGAGACTTCACCGGAGCCCGTCACCGGTCGTCGGATTCCGGTCACCGAGAGTCGCCCACCGGATTTCTCTGAAAACCTCGCCGGAGGTCCCCAAAGAGGTCATCGGAGATTTCATAGGTCGCCAAAAAGGTTTATTGCCCCCCAATAGAGGGGCAATAAACCTCTATTACTTCCCAATAGACGTATATTACCCCCCAATAGAACTTTCGGTAGCTGGAATGAGAATTAATCTTCCTAAAATTAGACAAATAAAACTTTGATTAAAGAAAAAAAACGAAGAGATTATATCAATTTAAAAATGTCTATTGCCCTCCAATAGACCATGCATTGCCCCCCAATAGACATTCAAAACATTTTTTTTTCCCTTCTGTCCCATTACTTTAAAAAAAAAAAAAATTGATTAGGGCACCCAGAAAATGATCTGGGCACCCACCGCTGCACCTTTCTTCGCCGGTTGCAGGCCATCGGTTACTGTTTTGATCCCAATCAATCGATCGAAACCGGAGCACAAAGATGTTTGAATGTCAAATCAGGCCCTCAGTTGCTGTTGTGAGGAGACCGGCGAGATGGTTGGATCGTCGGAATTTGCAAGAGAGAGAGAGAGGCGTCGTGCGGGAGAGAGAGCGGAGAGAGACGACAATTCAGATCGGCTCGGCTACCGGAGTCGAAGAAACGACGACGTGAACAACACCGTCGCTTTCCGATGGATTAGCGCTGGGAAACGCCATGAATCCTCTGCCTCTGCCTCTAGATTAGCGCCCGGAAACGCCGCCGCCGTGGAAATCCACCGACGTCGTGCTGGGGAGAGAGAGAGAGAGAGAGAGAGAGAGAGAGAGAGAGAGAGAGAGAGAGAGAGAGAGAGAGAGAGAGAGAGAGAGAGAGAGAGAGAGAGAAGGTAGGCTCCGGCAAAGGGATTGGATAGAGAGAGAATGGCAGTGGCTGCAATTTCTTAATTGAGTGGAGGGCAAAATGGTCATTTGCTGTCAAATTGTGTAGATGGGAATAAAAATTTGTTGTTGGGGTAAGTGAGATAATTTTGGTGCTTTGGGTCAAGGATTCTAATTTTGTATTATGGGATTTTGTCCATTTACCCTTATTCTAGGGATTTTTTTTTCCCACTTACCTCATTAAGTTTTTTTAATTCCCCATTACCCATGAAGACTCTAATAAGGTATTCCTTAATACCCAATTATGTTTTTTTTTTTTTAGACTATTTTACCCTCACCCCTTTGTTACATAGAGAGAGAAGCCATAGGAGACTTCCGGAATCCGGCCAGCAATCGCCGGATTCCGGTCATCGACAGCCGGATTCCTGCCACCGATCGCCGGAATCCAGTCACCGGCCGCCATCCACCTGGACTTCTCTGAAAACCTCACCGGAGGTCCCCAAAAAGGTCGTCAGAGATCTCATAGGTCGCCAGAATGGTTTATTGCCCCTAAATAGGCGTCTATTGCCCCCTAATAGAGGGGGAATAAACCTCTATTGCCCCCCAATAGATGTCTATTGTCGGAGATCTCATATGGGGCCGGAGAGGTTTATTGCCCCTGAATAAACCTGTATTGCCCCCCAATAGACGTCTATTGCCCCCCAATAGAACTTTCGGTCGCCAAAATGAGAACTGATCTCTGTAAAATTAGACAAATAAAACTTTGATTAATGAAAAAAAAGAAGAAGAGGAGATTACATCAATTTAAAACATTTATTACCTTCCAATAGACGTCTATTATCCCTCAATAGCGCTTTATTGCCCCCATTTTACCAAAAAAAAAAAAAAAAAAAAAGAATAGACTGTATAAAACAAGACCAAATTGTATAGATTTTTTTTTTCTCGTTTTTCTTTCATCTCTCGGAGCCCACAAAAAAAAAAAAAAGATTTAGGCATCCGAGCTAGAGGCCTCGTGGGTGCTTCGGAGCTCTGACTCTGAGCTCTCCTACCAGGTCCGATTTCGAAGGCATGTTGAAGGCGGAGGAGAGGTTCAAGGTGACGTACCGGAGCTGCACAACTCCGAGCTCACACAGGTTTCTCGGCTGCAACGATTTACGGGGCAAGTTCCTCCACGGCTTCACGGAATCAAAATCAGATTTTGGAGGGGAGAGGTGTCGTGCCGGTGGGAAAGCGGAGAGAGACGACGACGTTCAGATCGACCGGCTTGGTTACCGAAATCGAAGAAACGACGACATGAATCCAACGAGAAACGATGACGGCTTGGCTACTAGAATCCAGCGCTTTCTTGGGACTGGAAATGCCGCCACCGTGGGAATCCACCAGTGCTGGGGGAGAGAGAGAGAGTGGAAAGGGAGAGTGTGTGTGCCGGCGACATGGTCGTGCTGGAGAGAGAACCTTCGGCCGAAGGTATGGGATAGAGAGAGAGTGTGTGTGTGGCAGTGGGCTGTAATTCATTAATTGAGTTGAGGGTAAAATGATCATTTGTTGTTAAATTGTGTAGGTGGAGACAAGGTTGTGCTGGAGAGAGAGAAGCTTCGGCTGAAGGTATGGGAGAGAGAGAGTGTGTGTGTGTGCCGGCGACAGGGTCATGCTGGAGAGAGAGAACCTTTGGCCGAAGGTATGGGATAGAGAGAGAGTGTGTGTGTGGCAGTGGGCTGTAATTCATTAATTGAGTTGAGGGTAAAATGATAATTTGTTGTTAAATTGTGTAGGTGGCGACAGGGTTGTGCTGGAGAGAGACAAGCTTCGGCTGAAGGTATGGGAGGGGGAGGGGGGGAGAGAGAGATATATATAGAGAGAGAGAGAGAGTGTGTGTGTGTGTGTGTGGCAGTGGGCTGTAATTCCTTAATTGAATTGAGGGTAAAATGATAATTTGTTGTTAAATTGTGTAGGTGAGAACAAAAATCTGTTGTTGGGGTAAGTGAGATAATTTTTGTTCATTTTGGTGCTTTGAGTCAAGGACCCTTGTATTTTCTGCATGTGTTTTGTCTTCAATTTAATTTTGACATATTAGTTAATTTGTCACTTTTATTCCTCACGCTTCACTCTGCGCTGTGATCTTTTTCATTATCAATAGCGTCAGAACCTCAGAATTTTTTACTTACAAAATAAGGACTAATATCACTAGACTAAATGGTACAGAACTCACCTCCTCTAATGTTTGTTAGGAAATCAATCATGTTAGGAAAGTAATCCTAAATATCCTCTGTATGATCTGTAGATATCCGTTACTTTTGTACTCCTTTATTATAGCTTGATTATAGGATCAGTGAGATTAGTTACCTTGTGAATATAGGTTTGTACCTTCTATATGTAATCTGTATGTAATCGACAATGTATCAATGCAATATCATTTTTTAGCCAATCTTCTTTCTTTCATGGTATCAGAGCAGGACTAAAATCCTGACTCCATAGCCGCTGCACCTTATCTTTCGTGCAACGAATTTTCTTCTCATTACGTTGTACTCGATCTATATCTCGTACAACAATCCTTGATCTCGTTTCCATGGGAAATCAAAATTTCAGATAATTTTTCATTGATCATTCTGATCATCCGGCCTTGGTGATAGTGTTCAACCAACATAATCGACCAAACCAATCTAATTGGCAAAACGGTTCCTCCGGTTGCAGTCCTCTCTCTGAGCAACAACTTCAACAAGTTTTGGCTATTTTGAATCACAAAGTATCTGATGATTCTTTTAGTCCTCAATCACATTCAGCTACCATCGTTGTTAGGAGCAGCAAGCCCAATCAGTCTGATTCACAAGCCAATGCTGCTGTAACTAAACCAGGTTTATCTAAGATCGCTTCCCGCAGCTGGATCTTTTAGAAGGAGCTGGATCATTGATAGCGGGGCGACGGATCACATCTCTTCATCTCCTAAATTATTTTCGCATAAGAGTAAAAATTGTTCATTACCTCCTGTGTTATTACCTAGCGGAGAGAAGGCTAATATTGTTGCAAAAGGATCATTGCCTCTGAATTCTGTGTATTATCTGCATGATGTACTGTGTGTGCCTACATTCAAAGTTGATCTGTTATCGGTCAGTCGTCTGACAAGGGGCTTGAATTGTTCAGTGACATTTTTCCCATATTGGTGTGTTTTGCAGGATCTGGCTACAAGGAGGATGATTGGTTTGGGTAAGCAGCGTGATGGGTTATACTACTTGGTAGCATTGGCAATGAAGAAAACCTTGACCAATTCCTATTCATCACCAAACCATCTACCAGCCTGCAACCTCACAACCTCCTCTACTAATCTCTGGCATAGCCGTTTAGGTCATGTTTCTCATTCCCCGTTAAAATTCATTGCTAAGAACTTCTTAAATCTTTCAGTTCAGCCTATCGATGCTTGCCCTATTTGTCCTTTGGCTAAGCAACATCACTTGCCATTTGGTGTTAGTTCCATTTCATCTGAAAAACCGTTTGATTTAATCCATTGTGATATTTGGGGTCGATACAAACACCCTTAATTCTCTTTCTGGTGCTCATTACTTTTTAACTATCGTTGATGATTATACTCGTTTTACTTGGATATTCTTGATGAGATACAAAAGTGAAACACAATCACTTTTGAAGCATTTTTTTAGCTATGTGTCTACTCAATTTTCATCATATATTAAGACTTTTCGAAGTGACAATGGTGCTGAATTTCTCTCACTCCAATCTTTCTTCAAGGATAATGGTGTTATTTTCCAACATTCCTGTGTTTACACGCCTCAACAGAATGGGGTAGTGGAACGCAAACATCGTCACATTTTGCAAGTTGCACGGGCTTTGAAATTTCATGCTCAACTCCCTACACAATTTTGGGGAGAGTGCGTTCTTTCTGCCATTCATATCATCAATCGTCTTCCAACTCCTCTTCTTTCTTTTCAAACTCCTTTTGAATGCCTTTACAATAAAATCCCTTCTTTTTCTCACCTGTGGACCATTGGTTGTTTAGCTTACGCTACAAATCCTCGTGTTGTCCATAAATTTTCTCCTCGTTCCATCAAGTGCATCTTCATTGGTTATCCTGCTAGGCAAAAAGCTTACAAATTGTTTGATTTGTCGACTCGAAGAATCTTTACTAGTCGAGACGTCATCTTTCACGAAAACATTTTTCCTTATGCCTCTGTTGAGCCCAATTCAATTTTCCCTACTTTGGGGACCACTTCAGGCCCAATTCCAACTTTAACCCCTGACCCAACTCCTTATAAAAGCCCTAACATTGAGTCTATTCCCAACGTTGACTCTCCAATCTCAGATAATTCTCTTCCTCCTTCGACCCCATGCCATCTTCCAGCCGTTCCACCACCTGCCATTTCTGAGATTGAACCCATACCAGACCAACCCGTTCCCGCATCATCATCGCCGACACTCTCTCCGGCGCCTTCTACCCATTCCGATCTCCCAGCCACGTCTTCCTCTTCTTCCCAGTCCATCACCCCAGAACCCGTCGTCCCTTCTCCTACCCACAACTTTGACCTCGCGCCACCATCCTCTCCTCCTCCACCCCTTCGCACCTATGCTCGCCGTCCCAAAACCCCAGCACCACCAGACCCACTCACCCACTCATCGACTTCCGATCTCCCAGCGTCCCATTCTCCACCGCTCGATTCCTCCACAGTTGCTCCTACACCAGCAACCCTTCCTTTGCCCGTGCCCGACCCACCCGTCGCCGAGCCCCTTCGTCTCTCCAGCCGGACCACAACTCCTCCGGTCAAATTCAGGGATTATATCGTCTCACAGGTCACGGTTCCCCGCTCCGATCAGTCATCCTCATTGTTTCCAGGTCCAACCAGAGGCACCCGCTATCCCCTCTGCAATTATGTTTCGTATCACCGATGTAAGCCTGCACACCACTCTTTCCTTGCTCAAATCAGTCAAACCACCGAGCCCCGTTCCTACTCCGAGGCTGTCTCCCATCTGGCATGGCAAGAGGCAATGAAGTCTGAATTGCACGCTCTCCAAGACAACGGAACCTGGACTCTCACTCCTCTTCCGATTGGTAAGACCCCAATTGATTGTCGATGGGTTTATAAAATTAAACATCGAGCTGATGGTTCCGTCGAGCGATACAAAGCTCGCTTAGTTGCCAAAGGATTTACGCAGCTGGAGGGTGTTGATTATCAAGACACTTTTTCTCCCACTGCCAAGATTATCTCTGTTCGATGTCTCCTTGCTTTGGCAGCAGCTCGTGGCTGGTCTCTTCACCAGTTGGACGTCAACAATGCTTTCTTGCACGGCGATCTTGAGGAAGAAATCTATATGTCTCCTCCACCAGGGCTTCGGAGACAGGGGGAGGAACACTTAGTCTGCCGACTCCACAAGTCGTTGTATGGCCTAAAGCAGGCGTCCCGTCAGTGGTTTGCCAAATTCTCAGAGGCTATTCAGTCTGCCGGATATGTACAATCAAGAGCTGACTACTCTTTGTTCACCAAGAAACACGGCAAGTCCTTTACTGCTCTCCTAATTTATGTTGATGATATTTTAATTACCCGAAATGATCCAGTGAGTATTACTGCACTCAAGAATTTCCTCCATTCCCATTTCCGTATTAAAGATCTAGGAGACTTGAAATATTTTCTTGGTATTGAGGTTTCAACCTCTAGCAATGGGATCTTTATCTCTCAACGTAAATATGCATTAGAAATTGTCAAGGATGCAGGGTTAATAGGCGCAGCCCCTGCTGACAGTCCTATGGAAAGAGGTTTAAAGTTGTTTGATAAAAGTGACTTGCTAAAAGATCCAGCTCGTTACAGAAGACTTGTTGGGAGATTAATATATCTTACAGTTTCAGGACCAGACATTACATATTCGGTACATGTACTAAGCAGGTTCATGCATCAGCCACGAAAGCTACATATGGAAGCAGCTTTGCGTGTTGTCCGGTATATTAAGAAGGCACCATGTCAAGGATTGTTCTTTTCTTCTAAGAGTGATTTTAGATTGCGTGCTTTCTGTGATTCTGATTGGGCAGGTTGTCCAATTACTAGGAGATCCACCTCAGGTTATTGTGTCTTTCTTGGTCCCTCATTGGTTTCATGGAGATCAAAGCGACAGAAAACTGTTTCCCTCTCTTCAGCTAAAGCAGAATATCGAGCAATGACTGGTGCTTGTTGTGAACTCACATGGCTTCGATATCTTCTCAAGGATTTGGGAGTATTGCATCAAGAACCAGCCCTTCTATATTGTGATAATAAAGCAGCGCTGCACATTGCAGCAAATCCTGTCTTTCATGAGCGGACTCGACACATTGAAATGGACTGTCATTATGTAAGAGATAAGATACAAGATGGATCTGTTGTCACGAAGTTTGTGGGTTCTACACATCAATTGGCAGACGTTTTCACCAAAGCTTTGGGAAAGGAAATCTTCATTCCTATGGTTGGCAAGTTGGGAGTTAGAGACATTCACTCTCCAACTTGAGGGGGAGTGTTAGGAAATCAATCATGTTAGGAAAGTAATCCTAAATATCCTCTGTATGATCTGTAGATATCCGTTACTTTTGCACTCCTTTATTATAGCTTGATTATAGGATCAGTGAGATTAGTTACCTTGTGAATATAGGTTTGTACCTTCTATATGTAATCTGTATGTAATCGACAATGTATCAATGCAATATCATTTTTTAGCCAATCTTCTTTCTTTCAATGTCAACTATTAAGTTAAAGAAACAAAATACGTGCATAACATGTTTCGCAATATGGTAGAAGTAGAACACTAGAATGAGTAGAATCTACCTCTTGGGCAAATCAATACCAATGGTCCAAAGCTAGAATAAAACTTCAATTTTGTAATAATCACAGCAATTCCGAAAAGGACTTTGAAATCTTTACAATCAAATTTTAATTCTTTTGGTAGCTCAAGTGCATTTGACTTGCAGATCGATATTACACATTCTTTACAATTCATTTATTTGGTGAGAAAGATATTCAGTATGAGTGATAGCCTTGATGGAATGAGCTCTCAACATCAGAATTTTGGCTTTCAATTTCATCTGCACCTCCCCAGATTCCCCTTTTCAGTTTCCTCCAATTCAACTTTCTTAGCCAATGATCCACAAGCATCACTCCCAAACCAATGAAAATTGTTCCTAGAGTGCCACCACTGACAGACAGTAGAGCCACAAACACAAAAGCCGTCCCATGATTTCTCGGCATGATCACCCATGTGGCTGCAACATAACCTGTTGCCATGAAAGCCACAGCTACCCACATGACCTTGTGGGCAAACACCAAGAGATTCATCTGCGGTTTTCGTCTGAAAGGTATGATACTAACAAGAACAACAACTATTGACAGTGATGAAAAGAGAGCAATGTCATTGCTTATTGCAAACACCTTGAAAGATGTTGTTGTGCCTGCTATCGACTTCCCTTTCATTGCTCCATCCTGATAGACACCGCCTGGAGGGGTAATTCCAGCAGTAAAAGTAACTGTTGCAATTAAAATGGCAACTAGTGTTATGGTGTTCCTCGCATTCTGTATCGCCTCTCTGTACATCTTATGCTGCTTATGATCTTTGCAGTGCCTTTTGTTCGAAGACTTGCTGCGTTGATGATGCGAGTTGGTTGAGGGAGAGGACTTCAGTTTGTATGCTTCCTCGTCAAATCTCCCTTGAACTTGATTGTGGAGTATCGATGACTGTCTTAACTTGTATTGGTTGTCTGGCTGAGTGCAGGTTATTTCTTGCAAAGAGGGTAAAGCATTTTCATTTGTAATAGACATGTCTGATTCGAATATGTAACTCTGCCTTGAAGACGATGTTTCTGGTGAACAAGTACTTGTCACATTAGTGTACCTTTCACCACCGGCTTTATGGAATATTGTCTGAAGATGACGAGTCTCTACACTGTCTTTGGCCTGAGTGAGGAGGTCAAATGCAGTAAGTCCTTTGCTGTTCCGCGAATTAATCTCCATCTTTGCTTTGTTGATCAAGTACTCAGCAATCTGAATAGAATGAAAAAAAAAAACTTTGAGAATAAGTGAATGATGTCAATGCTTGTCTTGGCATATTACACTTGATTAATTTTCCCTAGACTCTATACTTGTCTTGGCATATTTTTAATTAATTTTCCCTAGACTCTGTGCATACTTCCGATTTAAAATTTGTCATACATGACTGGGAATTTGTAAGTCAAGCATTTCGGTCCTTATACGTACAGGCAGAGATTCCATTTAAAGAAAAATGGCATTAATACTGACATTTATGTTATGTCCATTAAATTTATGAAGTGTATCTATTAGCAAAACAATGTAAGAACGATGCTTGGATATGTAGCTCATAAAGCTGTGGAATTTGTCTATATTAATTATATTACAATTCCACATTCTGCTTCTGTAATCACTTCTTGATTTATTTGCTATAGTTAAAATTGATATTTAATTTCTCACCTCATAACGCGCTCCAGAAACTGCAAGGTGCAAGATAGTGTTACCATATCGATCTTGACAGTGAAGGAGGTTAGTACTGTTAGCAACATGCACCAAGAATAACAAAGCTTGATATTTGCCGTATCTCACAGTCAGATGAAATATTGTCTCCTCTTCTTTTGTGAGATAATGAAAAGCCGCTGGAGCTTTCAATGCGAAGTCTTCAAGGACTGATATGTTTCCATTTATTGCTGCCAAATGAGAAGGTGTATAACCATTGTTGTTATACTGCAAGGCCAGATTGACATCACGCTGTAGCAGTAACCAGGTTATTTCCCTGTGCCCTTTGTTGCAAGCATAGTGCAAAGGTGAATTTCCATTGTCATCAGCCTTTTGAGCATAGTTAGGGCAGATGTTTAGTATCTCTCTAACAATATCTGCACCACCAGATCATTTTAAACTTTTAAGCATCGAACCTAATCGTGCATATATTGAAATAACATTTGATCTCATTACAATAACATGCTAGAATCAAATGATACTTTGCAAGACAGAGTTAAAAATCAACGAGAATGATAGTTTCATGCAAAAGGAATTAGGGATGCATAAAATAAGCTACGTGAGATTTTGTAACTATACCTGTGTGTCCATTGGATGCAGCAACATTAATACATGTTTGATCAAGCCCAACATCCTCTAAGTTCTCCATCCAAGGTTGATTCAATAGGAGATTCACTGCATCAAGATGGCCCAGACTGCAAGCTAGAAAAGAAGCACTCTTTTTCTCAACATTGAGCTTACTTGCTGCTTGAGGATTGGCTTCTAACAGCAGCTTCAAGATGTTGGCATTTCCAAGGCGACAAGCTTCATGAACTGGAGTCTCAAGGTACTTGTTTTCAGCAGCAACCAATTCAGGGCATAACTTAATAATCTCCAGGACCATGTCATTTTGTCCCAGTTTCGAAGCAAGGTGTAAAACTGTGTTGAAGGAATCAGCTGTTCTTTGCGCAATAATTCCTTCATTTTCATGATGTAAGTCGATAAATTCAGGTATGTTGTTGCTGCTAATGCACACTAAAAGCCTTGGATCCATTTAAGGCTTCAAAGTTGGAACACACTTTATTGTCTATTCTTTTGACTAGGCTTCAGAATTAGGGGGGAACTAAATGAGCTTTATACGATGCATATATATAATAAAGGACACTGGAGTAGGCAACACACAGGTTGTCTATATCTTTCAAAACGTATACTACACGTTGTTGGACGCTCTATTCGTGTACTGCAAGTTCTTGGAAATTTTAATAGGATTTGAAATATACATGAATTAATATTTGACTGAATTTGGAAAACATGGATGATGCATGTAACTGTGAATATTCCCCTTGGCAATTTTCAAGGAATAAGGCAATCAAGTATCTCCAGGAATATTGGCAAGGCCCTTACCGGCCTTGCCAATATTCCTGGATATACTTGATTGCCTTGTTCCTTGAAAATGCCTAGAACTTGGGATCAGATTATAATCTTCCACAATTAATTGGACTTGGAATCTGTATGGTTTTATAACTTTAATTTATTCATGATTAGAAAATGAAGTCAAGTTTTCTAGTTCTTGCCTCAACCAATAGTGAACCTGGTTTACTATGTGGCGATGACCGGACAAATTAAAAAAAAGAAGCTACTGAAAATGAGGGATTAATCTTGGTTTACTATGCGGTCATGACTGGGACAAAACTTGTAAAAGGAGCTACTAGAAATGAGGATTAAACCTGGTCTGCTATGACTTATTCCCGCCCTACTCAGATAGTCAAGTCTTTCTATCACCTATTCTAGGAAACTTCCTGATCTTATATATTGTACTGTTATCAATCATACTAGTTTAGAACACAGGTCTTTGTATAAAAATTCTCTCTTTGTACCAAACCTTGATGAACATGTCTTTCAAGGCAAAATTTGCCCAAGAAATTGAAAGAAACCATGTATGCCATGTAAATTAAATGTAAATGGCATGTTAACAATTCTTATAATGCATACTCATGAAATGCGGGCTTTCTGGATGGATAGGATTCAGGCCAAGCTTATGTTGACATATAAATGTTGAACATGATGGAGGACAATAATGTCCCCTAAGGACGTTTAAATTCTTCCAGTGTGCAGTTTTATCTTGAAGGGGGACGTAGACACCCGTTCCACAAATTTTGGGTATTGTTTTATCTTAGATCCTTATGTATATATAGTTCTTAAACTCATATCAATCTAGGCTAGACATTTCAGAAAATATATAATAGTGCAAAGTCTGCAGCTGAAGGATTGGTTGACTTTGTCAAACCTTGTAGATTACCCAATCAATAACCTTTCGCTTGCAAAATTCCACAAGTTCATATATGAATTCTAACTGACAACTGCTTCGAAGTGTGTTTACATACATAACTCTGGTCTATGTATATAACCAAACCCCATATAGGAGACTTAAGATCACATCTCTGAATTCTTTGACAAGCTACAACTTAGGTTAATCATCTTAACAATCTAAACTTGATCAATATTGCTTTTCTAGCTAGAGAACATATGCTTTGGAAGTTTAAGACTGAGAACGTACGGTACAAAAACAAACCAACTGGAAAAAGATTGAACACTATGAGTCTATGACTTACCAAGACAACCTCAGCTCACAACAATAAGTGATTAATCAAATGAAAATACATGAGTAATTTGAATTCTTACCATCCGTTGGAAGGTGAAAAGATTCAAGATGCATAATTAATATCCCACGCTGTTGGTGCTATCATCATGTGAGTCTCGACTTCCCATCTCAGATCCTGTATTAACCTCCATTTTCTTTCTCCACATTCATTTTCGCAGCCAATTATCAAATACGTACCAAACATATCACACAGAAATGAAATGACAATAATCACACATACAAAAAGAAAAAGAAAAAGAAATTACTTGAAAAGAACTTCACTTGTTCAAGCTAATATATGAATAACAAATGACCTATATATCAAAACAAGTTCTGAGGTTGTAGCTAGCTTGTTGTGCGTTGCAAAATACGTCAGTCTATTAGAACAACATAAAAGTAAGGTTCTTAAGAAGAGCCTTCTGTGGCACAAAATAAAACTATATCTTTTTGCATCTTCTCTATATTCCTAGTCAAAATCCAACCAAAACTTCTGCTGTAACAATACCAAGAAATTCTCTCTGCTTCACCAGCATCAGATGTATGTTGTCCCCATCAAGCCAAACTTCTTGCAATCAGCCGAAACAATCTACCAAGAGAGTTGTTGTCGAAGTCAGGATTCTTAAGAAGAGCCTTCTGCGATGTAAAATCCAACAGCAATGCGCAAATTCTTGAAGCCATCATAACAATTGACGGGTCATCATGAGTGCTTTCTGTCCAACATGCCAATGCTTTCAATAGATTAACAGCAGTTAAGTCATCCAATGGCACTGGCACTAGCTCTTTGTTTGAAAGAAGATTCAAGATGGTGCCCCATGCAAAATAGATGCAACCATTATCCTCGCCCATATAACGATTATGTTGCCGAATCAATCTTACAAGGCAGTCAACAACAGTGTTATGACCTCCACAAGAAATCAAAGCTTTACATCCTTCAATCTCTACTGTCATTTGGCACAGCATTGGAAGCAAATAGCACACCGAGTAGAAGGGTCCTCTTGGTTCATCTTCACCCTCAACCGAGAGCATATACCCTAAAAGCTCTCCAACCTTGTCTTCACATGCAAGGGGAGTTTCTGCAACATATCTCCCAATTATCCGCACCGAAGCGAGAAGATCATTTCCCTTCCTCTCTCCATGTTCCTTTGCATCCTGTAAATACTCCAGAACCACACCAATCGTCTCATTGAGGCCATCAATCATCTTCACACAAGTATTTTCATCAACAAGTACTTCCTCTTTATTCTCACTAGCAACAGCATTCGACATCAAGTTAATTATCTTTTCAACCAAGGAAAACAGCAGAGACACATTCCTTTTCTTTGAACAAACTGTCTCACTAGTTGGTGAAGATTTCGAGTTCTTACTTGCTTCATTTCTCAAATAGGCAAGTGCTTTCAACAGAACAGCAACCTCAACTCTTGATTGCTCCAAAACAAGCAGTAAGCACCTGTCAGCCGGAATAGGCTCTTTCTTCCCATCAAGTTCCCCTACATTATCTATCTCCCCTATCAACCACCCCTCCCCGAAAATCGACACCATAGCCTCAGCCAGAACAAGCGCCTCCTGCTTCTCAGTGGCTCCAACATGGTTTTGCAAAATAGCCACAATACCATCACGCATGTAATTTGGCCAGTTTCTATCCGAAAGCAGCCGAAGCGAGTCCCGAAGCCGCGCTGAATTCAAATGTGTTGATGAGAGAATGCCCGAAAGTAGATGCAGAGCATCGAATTTCGCAGCATTGTGCAACATAGCAAATTGCCTTGCCAATGTAGCCACAATCACTGAGAGCTCTGCCACATATATATCAAGAAACACCACTTTTCTTAGTAAATTTTGCACAAGCTTAATAGCAACACCGTAGGGTAAAACTGCTATATGAGAAGCCAGCATTTTGATGAAGCCCCCAGAATTGAACAATGTGGTGGCTCCCTTATCGGAAGCTGTAGACACCAAATACAGAAACTCATAGCATTCTTGGAGAATTGGGTCTGATTCTTGAGATGTTGAGACAAGTTTGAGTACGAGTGGAATCTTGGAGACGACGTCGTTTGCGGCGGCGATTTGGGGAACGCGGCAGAAGGCGGCGAGGGCTGTGATTGAGAGAAGTAAAACGGCGTCGTTGCGGCGGGCGGTGGCGGTGGGGAGGAGTTGATCGAGAAAGTGGGGACCGAGGGCGTGGTGAATAGTGAGGAGAGAGGAGAGGTCGTTGGCTTTGCGAAATTGGGTGAGGAGGTCGAGGCCGGCGAGGCGCTGCTCGTCTGTCTCGGACTTCAATAGTTTCAAGCAGTCGTGAACCAGCGGCGGAGATTGAGTGTCTTGCTGCGAAGCCATCGGTGATTCAAAGATTGAATGCTGATGGGTCTTCCGGCCGGGATAGAAGAAATTGAAAGACAGGGTCTTGGACGGTTTCTTTTTCTTTTTTTTTGGTTTACTTCGGGATTTTTATACTTCTTTCCCTATCCTACTACGAATGGGTTTGTTCTTTGGTATCCTATCAAGGAATGGGAAAGGGATATATTTGTAATTTTCAATTTATAACTCAAAGATGAGTACTCAAACCCTCCCTTACCTCCTGGATCGAAAAATTCTTACATACGGTAGCCGCACCACGTGGCCGTGTAGTTGTCCAATCAGAACCCACCAAAAATTTCTTTCATTCTAAAACCCCCCCCCCCCCCTGTTATTTTAAAGTGAAATACCCAAAATACCCTCCTACTAAGGGTCTGATTAGTCAGCCCGTACCACGCGTTCCTTGCGTCTTCCGTACGCAAGACTCTCACTCCTGGATCAGGCTATAGCTAGCTTACTTGTCTGAGTCACCTTCTTGTGACCTAAAACCCTCCAATTAGTATCTCTTTCTTCTTTGATTCTAGCGCGGTGTTTTAAAATCAATTTTGTTAAACAAGACAAATAATTTTAGTACTAAGAGGAAAAGAAAGGAAACCGTACGTGTGTGATATTGCCATAGTGGAGAAAGGAATAAAGAGGCTAGAGAGCACCCAAAGAAAGCAAGGTATTTATGCTAACAAATCAAAGAGATAGCTTGATTCTTGAACTTTGGATGCTAGTCATGCTACGATCACGGCTCCTTTGAGTCCAATAGCGGGAACTATCAGATTAGTATATAAACCCATGAGGTAAACGGAAGGCAATACCACAATCATTCTCCAATATTTCTCACTTCCTAGCTATTTCCCTCTTCTTTGCATTATCAATCAATTCCCATTATGGCAGAAGCACTCATTTCCGTGCTTCTTGAACAACTGGCTTCAGTAACTTATAAGCTAATAAAAGGGCAGGTGACATTGGTTTTGGATGTGGAGAAAGAAGTTGCAGAGTTCACCAACAATCTCAAAGCAATCCAAGCTGTACTTGAGGATGCAGAGAAGAAGCAAGTGAAGGAAGTTGTCGTGCGAGATTGGTTGGATAAGCTCAAAGATGTCTCCTACAAGATGGATAACGTGCTTGATGAGTGGAACACGGAAATTCTAAAACAGCAAGTTGAGAAACAAGAAAATGAAGGTGAAAATGCTCTTGTTAACAAGAGAAAGGTGCGTTTCTCCATTCCCTCTCCCTGTAAATGCTTTTGCTTTGGCTTTGGCCAAGTCAGTCGGGTTATTGTTCATCATGCCATTGCTCTGAAAATAAAAGAACTGAATAGTAGGCTAACTTCAATTGCTGAGGAAAGACAAAGGTACCAGTTTCAATCCACAACAACTAGTGGCATTGAGCAACCTGAACGACCAAAGAGTTCATCTTTGGTCGATCCATCTAGGATATTTGGTAGGGAAGATGAAATTTATACTTTGATAAGCATGTTATTGGGTAAGAGTAGTGGTGAAGAAAAGATGGGGCCCCTAGTCATCCCTATTATAGGGATGGGGGGCATGGGCAAGACCACTCTTGCACAACTAGCCTTCAACAATGAAGATGTTAAAGCCCATTTTGAAAAGAGAAAATGGGTTTGTGTCTCAGATCCTTTCGATGGGATCAAGATTGCTAAAGCCATCATTGATAAGAATCCAACTTCAGATGAGTTGGATGCTTTCGTGCAATCTGTGTCTACATCTGTCGAGGGAAAGAGGTTTCTGCTTGTCCTAGATGACGTGTGGACCGAAGATGATATAAAGTGGGAACCATTAAGGGTAGCTTTAATGTCTGGTGCTGAAGGCAGTAGAATATTAGTGACCACACGAAACGAAGCAGTTGCTCGTATGATGGGAGCAACCTCTCAAATGATCCATTTGGAAAAGTTGAGTGATCAACATTGCTTCTCATTATTCTATCACCTTGCATTTCTTAATAGGGAAAAAGATAAGTCTGATTCGTTTGAAGCTATTGGTAAGAAAATTGTTAAGAAGTGTAAGGGTTCGCCTCTTGCTGCAAAGACTTTAGGTAGTCTTATGTGGAATAAGAGAACAACGAAAGAATGGTGTGATGTTTTGGAGAGTGAGATATGGGATTTAGAAGTGGTTGAGAAGAAAATTTTTCAACCGTTATTACTAAGTTATTATGATTTGACATCAGAAATCAAGCGTTGTCTTCTATTCTGTGCAAGTTTTCCACAAGATTATTTGTTCTCTAAAGACACATTGATTGAGTTGTGGATGTCACAGAATTATCTCAATTCAAAAAGAAACAAGGAGAGGAGAACCGTAGGTCAAAATTATTTTGATGACTTGGTAACGAGGTCTTTCTTTCAAGACTTTGGATTAGATTATAAAGGGAACATTCAATGGTGCAAGATGCATGATATTGTGCATGAGTTTGTAAAGTTTCTTACTGGGAATGAATCTTTGATTATTGAGGCTGATGGTGCTAACCGATCAACAGAGCTCTCAATTGATAAGGTGTGTCATTTATCTCTAGGGTCAGCAAAGGGTCGAATTTCAGTTCCTATTTCATTTCACAAATGCACAAATCTGCGAACCCTCGCAACTTATAATTCAGAAATCACAACAATTGGTGGGGATTTAGTTTTCCAATTGAAATGTCTTAGGACGTTAAATTTGAGTGATAGCGAGGTCCATGAACTTCCCAAGGAGATTGGTGAACTGTTACATTTGAGGTATATTGATTTGTCTGATAATGAATTTCTAAAGGAGTTACCTGACGCCATCTGTAGTTTGTTCAATTTAGAAACCTTGCACATTGAGAACTGCGAATCACTTGAAAAACTGCCCAAGGCTATGGGCAAGTTGATCAACTTAAAGCATCTTCATGTTGCTGATTGTGAAAAGTTGAAGTACTTGCCGAAAGGGATTGGGAGAATAGGAGGTCTACGTATACTAGATACGTTCACTGTTGTCTGTGGTGGTGGTGGTGACGACGACAATGAAATACTGAAGTTGGGAGATCTGGCAATCTTTGACCAGCTTCAGGGCAAGATTGTAATTCAAGATTTGGGGAAAGTGATTGATGCTAGTGAGGCTCAGAAAGCACAATTGGAGAAGAAGAAACACCTCCTTGATTTGGTATTAGATTTTGGGATAGGAGAAGGAAGAGGCGGAGGCGGAGGCGGAGGAGGAGGAGGAGGCGGAGGAGTAGGCGGAGGAGGAGGAGGAGCAGAAGAAGAAGAAGAAGAAGAAGAAGAAGAAGAAGAAGAAGAAGAAGAAGAAGAAGAAGAAGAAGAAGAAGCAGAAGAAGAGATGTAGAGGTACTGAATGCGTTGCAACCACATCAAAATTTGGAATATTTGGTGATTTCTCAATATGCAGGCACCACGGTGTCTCCAAAATGGTTGATGTCTTTACACCATTTGAGATTTCTTACTCTTGAGTCGTGCGAAAATTGTGAATGTTTGCCTCCTCTCGGGAGATTGCAGTCTCTTGAAGTTCTGAATATACAAGACATGAATGTGGAAAAGGTTGGAATTGAATTCTTGGGTATAGAAGAAACTCAAACATCACCTGTTACTGCTTTCCCAAAATTGGAAAAACTCGTCTTTTCGACGGTGGGGTGGAACGAGTGGGAAGGAGTGCGAGGTTGCATGGAAGAAGATTGTCAAGTTACAATAATGCCGCATCTTTCTGACCTACACATCGAGTCAGCAAGCCTAAAACAACTGCCAGACTTCCTGCAGAATAGACCACACCTCAATTTGACGTGGGATCGCGCTATCCGGTTCCGACCTGGGCCGCTTCCGACCTTCCTCGTTAAAAGACTGAAGAAATTGTTCCGACCTGGGCGCTGTAGTTGATGAAGCCCGATATATCAAGGTATTCTAGCAAGCTGGAAATGTCTGTATGGTAATTATTTGAAGTAATCGGTTAATGAATACATATATGTGTTTGTCAAT
This sequence comes from Rosa rugosa, assembly GCF_958449725.1. Lineage (NCBI taxonomy): Eukaryota > Viridiplantae > Streptophyta > Magnoliopsida > Rosales > Rosaceae > Rosa > Rosa rugosa. Next base: position 49,744,417 of record NC_084820.1, on the reverse strand, counting down.
GGCAGTGAGCGAGCTTGCAAGGGATTGCTATTGTCTTCTTGTATGTTGCCAGATATATATGCTCTGCAGGTTGTGAGCTTAATTTGAGACACGAGATTCCTATTTTGTGTTGAGGATTCAATTTCAGTCGATCAATCCGTCCCTATGATGTACCATAACAGAGGACCTCTACCAAATCTCATCATCTCTTCTTCTGGTAATTGAGCTCCTCTTTATCAAAATATTTATTTATATATTATTCTGCAAGATGTTCTGATTTAATTTAAGGGAAAATTTCAAGAACAGTACATGAAGTATCGGCCATTCTAACCTTTTGTGAATCAACTTTCGAAACTATCAAAACGGTACATGAATTTCAAATCTCAACCTAATTTTGGTGTATGCCGTTACATTCTCCGTTAGTCAATGTGATTTCTGTCAAACTTTTGAGGGTAAATCCGTCTTTTCAAGGATGATGGAAAAAAAAACCCAACTAAATTGAGCACCTCTCTCTCTCTCTCTCTCCCCTTCCCCCTCGTACTGACCGCAACCACCACACCACTTCGGCCGGACCGCCACCATCAACTTTCTGCCAGCCACATCACGCCTTGAGGAGGCAGCAACCCTATAAATCGGATCCATACCCAGATCGCAGGCAAACGAGCCAACCCAGATCTGAACAATCTGATCCGAGCCACGACATGCCGCCCCGACCTCGTCCCCATCAAACCGCCTCCGAATCTGCAATAGCACACCATTCCGCCGGCCGGGCCTGCAATTATCGAACCAATCCCAGCTAACCTCCGCAATTTCCCTCTCCCTCACCTTACTGTTTTGAAATTTTCCCTTTTCTTTTTCTTTCTTCTGGAATTCTTCTTCTCTCTCTCTCTGGCTCTGATTCTTCTTTCTATCTTTTTTTTTTCCTTCTTCTGGAATTCTTCTTCCTTTTCCCCCTTCACTCTCTTTCTTCACTCTATCTCTTTTACTCTTGCGTCCTTCTTCTTCCCCCTTCTCTGCACGTTGTCTTCACCTTATCCATAGTGCACTTCATCCCAAACACCTTCCTTCTCCCACACCACCGATCTCAACACTCCACCCACAACCAGCCACAAATCCACCATGGTCAACACCAGACCTCAAGCCATACGCCAAATCGCTGCCAACCACCAACCAATCGATCCATTAATCTCGTCCCCTCTCCCCCTAACGGCGACATGTCCTTGCCCAGACCCGAGGATGATCCGGTCCCTCTCCGATCTAAAACCCATTCTAAAACCAATACCCATTCTCTTAAAAAAAAAAAAAAAATCTGACTGCAGCTCCGACGGCAAAGAATAGCGGGTAAACCTCAAGTTTCAACCACCGGGAAGCCATTGACTGAAAATGAACGGAGAAAATTGGAGAGAGAAGTCTGGAAATGCGAAAAGAAACGGAGCTGAGCCACAAGTTATGGGTTCTTGTGTTTTGGAGCTTATTAGCTATCAAAATTTCTGACCTTTAACAGTTTTTAATGGGGAGAAGGGGTTAACTCCTTGGCTGGGTTTGCTAGGTTTGAATGGGGAGGGGGGGAAGAGAGAGAGAGAGAGAGAGAGAGAACATGAGTTTGCTGGGTTGGGTTTGAACGGGACAAAAGAGAGAGAACATATTGTTTTTTTTTTTTTTTTAATTTCTCTCTCTCCATTAATTATTAATATTAATAATCAATTAATACGAAATTAAGAAGTGACTGAATTGCCCCTTAAAGTTTGACAGAAATCACATTGACTAACGGAGAATGTAATGGCATACACCAAAATTAGGTTGAGATTTGAAATTCATGTACCGTTTTGATAGTTTCGAAAGTTGATTCACGAAAGGTTAGAATGACCGATACTTCATGTACTGTTCTTAAAATTTTCCCTTAATTTAAACACTGCATGCAGAAAGAAAGGTACAATTGTTCTGGATTTGAAATTAAGTTACATAAAGTATTGAAAGTGCCATTCTGGGGACCTCGATCAGACCTAAAAGCTGTAGGTAGTATGGACATGAATTTTCCTTTGGTCGTAGAACAAAAATATCATCAAATTATGTCACATGCACAGAGTGAGTGACTGCAGACCTCTATGTCATAATAACTTGGTTTACTATGTTTGCAGTATTTGGAGTCAGGACCTCAGACCTTTGCTCACGTCTCATTGCGTATGTAGCATGATGGAAGGACTGCCAGTTAAACTTGCAACGGATTGCTATTGTGTGGACTGTTATATATAATGACCCCAATATCATCCTCTGCAGGTTGTAAGCTAAATTTTGTTTTGAAGATTTCAATAGTAATCTGTTTCCTATATTTGTTTCTTTATTTTTATATGTCAATTTCTGCAATTGAGTTTCAGACCAAAATAAAAAAGAAAAATACCAATCTGTGTGGAGAGTGACAAGATGAAATGGCAGGGCGGGTCAACATATTCTTCTGCTCAAATCATCAAAACTTGGTTATTATGTACAACAGACGTACCGTTGTCAGACATTGCATACTTGAAACTGCAGTCGAACTATTACTGATGTGAGTTGGTAATCATTTTCTTGAACTATGAAACAATGGCTTAACCACCAGCTAGAAAAATCAAATTCCATCTAATTGATATGTACATATTGTGCAGGAGGATTGGAAACAGTGATAGTTTGGCTCTCATTTGACGGAGATAATGAGGTCCTTACCTAAACTAGCTTGGAATGTGTCATTAGTAAGTTGTCTTTATACAATGAAATAATAGTTCTCAGGCCTGAATATCCGTATCTAGCTATCAAATTCTAATGCAGCTGCAGCAAATATAATAAACATATATTTATAACCAAGCATTATTTTCATTTTGTTTTATGTCAAGGTTTTCAGCAGTTCCCCTAGTCCGAACTAAAAATGAGGCCCTGGCGAAACCTCAACCCTAGCCCTTAGTCATGGCGGCCGGTATCGGCCTCCCCTCTACGTCATCTGCTGATGACACTCAGAAGCCGACCTTGTGCGGCGACCACACAACCTTGTCCTAGGTTACTCATCATCTCTTGCCGGAAGGAAATAGGTGATGTGAGGGTTATGGATCGGTGCTCCAGTCCGATCAGACTCAATGTTGATTGGGTGGAAGAATGGTCGTGTCGGATCCGGCCGAGGCGAGGCCGGCTCAAGTCTGGGTGGTTCGCAGTCGGGAACGACCAACGCATACAATCTAGAAGCCAAGAGATGAGAGATCCTGTGTGGTGGACGTGCGACCTCTGGACCCGGATCAAAGCGGCCAAACTTCAATTGATGGCGGCGCCGGCCTTTGCACTCCAACTTTTGGAAGTGGCGGAGATTGTCGTCGTGCACCGTGAAGCGAATCATGTTTTGGAGTCTGCAGAGCACGCCGGTGGGGTGTCTGAGACGATGGCGGTGGCTGCATCTGGAGGGGTAGCGACGACGTCGGACGTGCTTGGCAGTGGAGCGACAAGTGGGGTGGCCAGATCGTTTTGGGGGCCCAAATCAGTTTGGGTGCTCAAATCATTTTGGAAGCCCAAAAGATTGTGGTGGCCCAAATCAATTTTGAGGCTACAATCAAATGGGCCTGGAGTGTCCAAACCTGCTCTGAGTACCTTTTGGCATTGGGCTCTTTGGTGGACCCTGCGAATATGCTCCTTTTCTTCAGGGTTTCATATTTGGGATCCCGGAGGATCATTACCCTACAGCTGGAGGCTCGAGAAAAGGGCAAAGGAAAGCTTTAAGTTTTCCTGGTCTTCTTACCTATTACCAGAAAGTTGGTCTTCTATTACTTTCATCTTAGTTTTCTCTAGTTGTACACCAATTGAGGTCTCTAGGCGACTAGGTTTACTTTTCAAAAAGAGGTTAGTAGTGAGGATTTGTTTTCTTGTAGTTAGGCTCAAATATGTGAGCGTATGTGTTAACAGTGAGGCTCACTTGTCCTTTGCTTGGTAGCTTGTGCCATTTATGATTTTGGTATGAGACAACATCTGATATACATGCCTTCTGGCCATGGATAAATTAATGAAGTTATCTATTTTCTAAAAAAAAAAAAAAAGGTTATCAGCAGTGGTTTTGTTGTGCTTTGGCATAATCATGTGTTAATTTATAAAAGTTGGAAGCTTAGTTATGTAATAACTTTTGGGTGTTTCTAAATGTACACAGCAAACTTCTTAATATACCCAACAAATTTATTTGTTTTTAAAAATATCTAATTAAATCACCTAATTTCCCAAGTTGCCCTTATCTTGTACCCAACAAACTTCTTTATTGCCAAAATTACCTTTTGTTTCACTCATTTGAAATCCCAAAAATCAGTATCCTCATCTGCCACACAATCCAATCATCTCCTTGTCTTACGCGCCTTGTTGCAATTTCATTGTAATTGTTGAATCTTAAAGAAACTATACATGTCCAGTTCTGGCTAAAACTTTTTTTGAATTAGCATTGAATCCGAAGCTATTGAACCGTATTTTAGTTATCCGTGGTTTACAAAAACGAGTCACTGGCTGAAGATAAAATTGGTTTCGACATCCATTTGAGGGAATTCGAAGTCAGCAATTCTTGCCCCCATTTGTTTTTGAAATTGCCCTGTTTTGGAGGAACAATTTGACCGACCTTCCATTTGATATGGTTTTTGCTTGGTCTTGTTTCTCTCAGCTTACTGAATGACTGTAGGAAATGTTGATTTCCCAACAAATGTTAGAGGGATCACTGAATCAGTTAGTGTTGATCAAAATATAAGATTCAAATGTTAGTAGATATATGAAGATGCTCATATTGTAAGACAATCCCCAAGAAATTTGTTAACAGAAAAATGAAGCTGCAGAATCGGGAAACTTGGGAGTTTTCTTTGAGAATCCAATGTTTGGTGAAAGTAGCTATCTAGCTAATCAAGGGAAACAAAAGAACATAAAAACATATACAGGAAGCTTGCTTGCTTGACCACATGAAAAAGGTCCCCATCTGGTATTTGGAATGACTCAAATATAGATACACTGAGTATGCTAAATTAAAAAAGCTAGATACATTGTTCATAATCTAAGATTACAACACCACCAGATAAGATCAAAGAAGGGAGGAGGGAAACGAAGAAAGATTGGATATTAATTAGCCTCTGGTTTCATAACAATCTACATGCGGGTGTTGGCAAAGTTCATCGATTGCAGTTCGTTGGAGACAAATCTGTCCAATTCTTATATAATCAAACTCCACTATTTCAAATTTTCTATTACAGGAATCCCTCCCTTCCCTATATATTAGGATATATCCCACAAATTCGATCGAGTTTAATATAAAAGGCCTTTTCTTCCCACAAAATCAATCGAGTTAAACTAACATACCCAAGAGTCGTGATCAATGGACAAGACATGAATTAGTTAATCCATGGTTTTCAAAAAACAGAAAATAAGGATTGGTTAATCAAAATCACCAAAGAGGATTTTTTTGGTTCTTATCACCAAAGAGGATTGGTATAAGGAATGATGAACAGTGGGAATGAAAAACAACAGAAACAGATTTTCAGGAAGTGATGATTGCTGTATTGATCTGTATATCATATATACAAAGATATAGCTTGATTCTAGGATACAAAAAGGAAAACTATTCGTGGCCTATTAATGCCTAATTATATAGAATTAACTGTGATGATACATAATGATTGTGTTGAATGTTGACAGCTATATCAAGCTAATTTTGCTCTACTTTCTAACACTCCCCCTCAAGTTGGGGAGTGGATATCTTGTACGCCCAACTTGCGAATCATAAGCATGAAGTCTTCCTTGCCAAGAGCTTTAGTCAAAACATCAGCCAATTGATTTCCAGAACTCACAAACCGTGTCTCCACTGAACCATCTTGGATCTTATCCCTGATATAGTGACAATCCATTTCTATATGTCTTGTACATTCATGAAACACTGGATTTGCTGCTATATGTAAAGCAGCCTTGTTGTCACAATAAAGCAATGCCGTTTCCTGGTGTAAAATCCCCAAGTCTTGAAGTAAATAACGTAGCCAAGTCAACTCACAACAAGCTCCTGTCATAGCACGATACTCAGCTTCAGCTGAAGAAAGAGAGACTGTTTTCTGACGTTTAGACCTCCATGAGATTAAAGAAGGTCCTAAGAACACACAATACCCTGTAGTAGACCTTCTTGTAAGTGGACACCCGGCCCAATCTGAGTCACAAAAGGCTCGTAGCCGAAGATCACTATTTGAGGAAAAGAATAAGCCTTGACCAGGAGCTGACTTGAGGTAGCGTACCACTCGCAAGGCTGCCTCCCAATGGGCTTTTCGAGGCTGATGCATAAACCTGCTTAATATATGAACAGGATATGTAATATCTGGCCTTGACACTGTGAGATAGATCAATCTTCCAACCAAACGCCTATACTTCTCTGGATCTTTGAGTAACTCAGTCTTATCTGACAGCTTTAAACCACGTTCCATGGGTGTATCAACAGGGGCAGCGCCCAATAATCCTGCATCTTTTATAATTTCTAACGCATACTTGCGCTGACAAATAAAAATTCCTCTCTTGGATGCAGAAACCTCAATGCCAAGAAAATACTTTACGCAGCCAAGATCTTTCAAACGAAATGTTTTATGCAGAAAATTCTTAACATCAGCAATACTCACAGGATCATTGCCAGTAATTAAGATGTCATCAACATATATCAATAAGACTGTAAATGACTTGCCTTGCCTTCTGGTAAAAAGAGAGTAGTCCGCTCTAGATTGCACAAAACCAGCAGATCGAATAACTTCTGAAAATCTAGAAAACCACTGCCTTGAAGCTTGTTTTAGACCATACAAGGATTTATGCAACCGACAAACCAAATGCTCCTCCCCTGTCTCCGAAGCCCTGGCAGTGGAGACATATAAATCTCTTCATCCAGATTGCCATGGAGGAAGGCATTGTTGACATCGAGTTGAGAAAGGGACCAGCCACGGGACGCAGCTAATGCAAGTAGACAACGGACTGTAACTATTTTAGTAGTAGGAGAAAAGGTGTCCTGATAGTCAATACCTGCCATCTGTGTGAAGCCCTTGGCCACCAACCGGGCCTTGTATCGTTCAATGGAACCATCAGACTTGTGCTTGACTTTATAAACCCATCGACAACCAATGGGGGACTTCCCAGGGGGCAGCGTGGTGAGTGTCCATGTACCGTTGGCCTGCAAGGCCTCCAACTCGGCTCGCATGGCATCCTGCCATTCGGGGACAGCAGCTGCCTCAGAATAGGAATTTGGTTCATGGACGGCACTGAGCTGAGCCACAAAAGAGGAGTAGGTAGGAGTGTAACGATGATAAGAGACATAATTGGCCAATGGATACCGCGTACCTTTGGAAGGACCTGGCGGGAAGGAGGGCGATTGGTAAGTGCAAGCATTGGACTGAGGCTTGGAGAAGTCGAGATCGGCGAACCGAGCAGGTGGCGCAGCGGAGCGGGTGGAGCGACGGAGCAGTGGTGGGCCGGGAGGAGGCTGGTCGGAAAGAGCGACGGGTGGAGGTGAGGGAGGAGGAGACGGAGAAGATGGTGGGGTAGGAAGAGGAGGGACGAGCGGGGGTGGAGCAGGCGGCCTGGGTCGACGGGAATACTGGCGAAGGGTGACAGGGGGCCGGACTGGTGGAGGCGGAGGCGGAGGTGGCGGTAGCGGACAAGATCGTGGGTCTGGGATTGGCGGAGAAGATCGCGTGGTTGGGGATGGCGGAGAAGAAGGAACTGGTGTGGGAGGCCGAACTGGTGTGGGAGGCATCTGAGAGTCAAAAGCTGAGTCAAAAAAGGAGTTAGAGAGAAGTGGAATGGGGCCTGGGCCTGGGTCATGGGCCAACGAGGCAGAAGGAATAGTGGGCGGATTGGAGGCATAAGGAAACACATCTTCATGAAATCTAACATCTCGACTCGTAAAAATTTTCTTAGTCGATAAGTTAAACAATTTGAAGGCTTTTTGACCGACCGGGTAACCAATGAAAATGGAAGGTATGGCTCGAGTGTCAAATTTATGAGTAGGGTGCACATTAGTCGCATAAGCTAAGCAACCAAAAACTCGAAGATGAGAAAAAGAAGGCAGTTTGGAGTAAAGAAGGTCAAATGGAGTTTTGTAAGAAAGGATGGGCGAGGGCAAGCGATTGATTATATGGACGGCTGTGAGGACACACTCCCCCCAGAATTGTGAAGGGAGGTGAGCTTGAAATTTTAAAGCACGAGCTACCTGTAGAATATGACGATGCTTGCGCTCCACAACCCCATTTTGTTGAGGCGTGTAAACACAAGAATGTTGGAAGACAACGCCATGATCTTGAAAAAAAGAGCGAAGGGAAATAAATTCACTACCATTATCACTTCGGAAAGTTTTAATGCGAGAGTCAAATTGAGTGAGAATGTGAGCAAAAAAATGCTTTAAAAGTGGTTGTGTTTCATCTTTGTGCCTCATTAAGAAAACCCAAGTAAATCGGGTGAAATCATCCACAATGGTAAGAAAATAAAAGGCACCAGAAAGAGAAGGGTGTCGATAACGACCCCAAATATCACAATGAATCATTTCAAAAGGTCTTGTAGAAGAAATAGAACTAGAACCGAATGGTAAACGACTCTGTTTAGCCAAGGGACATACATGGCAATTATTAAATGGCTGAATGGAAAAATGCAGAAACTGTTTTGCTATGTGACTTAAACATGGAGAAGAAACATGACCCAAGCGATGATGCCAAAGGTTGGTAGCGGAAATGGCAAGGTTGCAAGATGATCTGGAAGGTTTAGTAATGGAATGTTTGGTTTGCTCCGTCGCCAGTGCCACCAAATAGTATAGCCCATCACGTTCTTTACCCAAACCAATCGTCCTCTTCGTAGCCAGATCCTGTAAAACACACCAATAAGGATAGAATGTCACTGAACAATTCAGACCTCTTGTCAAACGGCTAACCGACATTAAATCAACCTTAAACTTTGGCACAAACAGTACATCATGTAGATAATATGCGGTACTCAGAGGCATAGAACCTGTGGCTTCAATATGCATTTTTTCTCCACTAGGTAGCAAAACAGGCGGTAATGCATATTTTTTATTTTTATTCAACAATTTAGAGCACGAAGTAATATGATCTGTCGCCCCGCTATCAATAATCCAATTGCGGGAAGCAACTCTAGACAAACCTGGCTGCGTTACTGCATTTGCTTTGGAACTCGAGTCAGTATTTGGATTGGGCTTGTTGAAGAGCAGCTAAAAACTGCTGGAATTGGGCCTCAGATAAAGTAATTGCTGATCCTTTCTCCTCTTCTACGATGCCTGTCGCACTAACCTGGTGAGCAGAAGGAGAGGGCGCGACTGGTGAAGCAGTGTGCTTCTTGGGGAAATTTCCTGATCCTTGCTTTGCTTTGGGATGACCTGGAGGAAAACCAATCAAGTGAAAGCATGTTTGGACCCAATGTCCAGGATCACCACAATAGGTACAATGCGGCCTTCCCCTTCCTCGACCTGAACCAAAACGCGGGGTGAAGCCGCGTTCTGCATCCTGACCGGTCCGAAAATTCAGTCGGTCACCACGACCGCCTTTGCTGCCGATCTGGTTCGACCGGCCGCCACTTTGAACTGCCATGGCAGCAGCGCTTGAACCAGACTCCGCTGCTGCAATGAAACGTTGCTTCTCTTCTTGGGCAACGGCAGCATACGCTTGTCTGATACTTGGAAGGGGATTCATCAAGAGGATTTGACCGCGGGTTGCGCTGTAAGTCTCATTTAATCCCATCAAGAACTGCATAAGTTTCTGTTGATCTGCCTGGGCTCCTTGTGATGCTTCTGAATAGGTTGCCAATTCATCCCATAAACTCTTCAATTTCGTGTAGTTTGCTGAAACTGATTGTTGTTCTTGCCTGAGTGAAGCGATGTCTCGCTGAATTTCAAATATGCGAGGTGCATTGCCTTGTGAAAAACGCTCATGTAGATCTTCCCATACCTCATGAGCTGTAGGATAGTAGATGATACTGTCAGCAATTTCAGAACTGACAGTGTTAACGATCCATGAATGGACCATGTCATTGCATCTTGACCAAGTTGCATATCCTTCAGGATCAGCTTCGGATGATGGAGCTTTGATTGAACCATTCACAAAGCCGAGTTTGTTTTTAGAATTAAGAGCCAATGTCATAGCCCTCTTCCAACCTGTGTAATTGTCTCCATTCAAAGGCTTGGAGACTAGGACCAATCCAGGGTGGTCTGAATGATGAGTGAAGAATGGATTTGAGACATCAGATTTTGAATTATCTGATTTGCTGGGATTGGATGGTGATGGTGGGACGTTATCACCAGCCATTGTGATTATGGCTTTGTGGATTTGATGTTGAGAAGACTAGAGAAGAGTCAGGATTATGCGTCCTGCTCTGATACCATGAAAAACAACAGAAACAGATTTTCAGGAAGTGATGATTGCTGTATTGATCTGTATATCATATATACAAAGATATAGCTTGATTCTAGGATACAAAAAGGAAAACTATTCGTGGCCTATTAATGCCTAATTATATAGAATTAACTGTGATGATACATAATGATTGTGTTGAATGTTGACAGCTATATCAAGCTAATTTTGCTCTACTTTCTAACAAGTTTCTATCGCCATGTTTCTTTTGTTGGGTACATGATAAGGTTAGTTTGGGAAATGATGTGATTTAATTAGATATATTTTTAAATAAATAAATTTGCTGGGTATACTAAGAAATTTGCTGGGTAAATTTAGAAACACCCATAACTTTTTTGTTGGATGTTGTAGGGATGGTTGCATACGTTGTTAGAATTGGCCTCAAACATGCATACCGCCTGCTGCTGGTGTGCTTAAAGGTAAATAAACATGGAGCTACGTACATTGGGGAATTCTGGTTTGTGTGGAGTGGGAGCTTTATTTTGTGTGCCATAACACAGCAGCAGGATAATTTTCTTCTGTGCTTGCTGCTTAGCTGCTGGCAATCAAGGCTGTCATGGAATTAACTCTTGATGGAAAAAATTGCTCTGAAACAGATTGTCAGTTGGCGATGAATACGATTACAGAGGATGTGGCGTGCTATGCTATGCTAAGGAAGGTGCTTTCTGGAGGAAGTGAACAGCTCGGTGGCTTCTAATAAGTTCAGTCCATCTCGTATTATCCTTGAGATGCCGCATCACAATCACCTCATCAATCACTTCCAATAGGGTAGCTGCTACACAGCCAATTAGCTGGATGCCACAGACCCACAAGGTTGAAATTGAATGAAGAAAGAGCTTGTGATGTTCGTTAAGAAGAGTTGATATAGGAGCAGTTGTGAGGGATGGAGAAGGAAAGTTGAAAGCTGCACTACTATTTTCTTTCACAAGCGGTCTTTTACCTCATGCTATTGAAGCCTTGGCGGTATATTGTATGGAATGAGGTTTTGCTTGAATGTTATTGAAAAATACAATTAGCTAGAAAGTGTTGCCATGAATGTGATCTCAGCTATCAACAATTCTGAATAAGATTTGAGGATGGACGACCCATATTTCAAGAACTTAAATAACTGGAGCAAGCTTTTGAGGAAGTTACTTGGAGTAAACTACCAAGACATTGCAATAGAGCTTCTCCAGAGTCTTTAGAAGTTAGAAGGAAGTCGACCCCTCTATGGGTTGAGGAAGTTTTGATAGGTGATATGTCTAGTTGATTTGTACTGGTGTGGTTCTCTTTTTTCCTTGCTCTAGACATTGCAATTAATAGAGCTGCTCGAGAGTATTTATCTGTAATTGCGACTAGAGAAGTAGAAGTAGGAAGGAAGCCTGCCCCTCTAGTTGATTTGTACTGGTGTGATGACTTTTTCTTAACTTGCTCTCATCAAGCAAGATTTGTGACTATGCCACAATGCCACATTTTGCACATTGGTTATAATTATTCACTTTTTGATGCAAGTATTTCTTAAACAAAAAACAAAATTAAGTCTAACAACATCTGAATCTCCCCATGATAAACCATTAATTGAAATTAAGAGTAGTAAACTAATAAAATGTGGCCTACTTGATATACTATAAACGAATTGTGCTCGTTTAGGAATGTTTTCAGGAAGTGTCACTGGCTGAGCAGTGGCTTTATCTGCTTTTGGTGAAGTAGATAACAGCTCAATCCTTGTTTTACCTCCTGCTTTCATTAGCATGGCTTCAAGATGCTGATTGTCTACACTTTCCTTGCTCTGTTTGAGGAGGTCAAGGGCTGTGAGTCCTTCATAGTTTCGAGAATTGAGCTCTACTTTCTTTTTGCTGATTAAGTACCTGCTATCACTCTGCTATCTGGGACAAGAAGAAGATAAAATTAATCAATGTTCAGCCAGGCATTATTAATGCACTTATTTCACTATGGTTGTAAAATCATTAGGGATGAGCAATTTCAATCTTCTATTTTTCTTCCTAATAAGTACCAAAATTTAATATAAATATGAGTATGACATAATGCTTAAAACACCCTAAGTTTCATGGCAGAACACTTGATATACTATACTTTTGTTTCTTAATATGACTTTTTCATTCGTCCGTGATATATTTGCAGTTCCATTTTTTTGAAGATAAATCTTTCTATCATGACTACAAGATGCAGGTAATAACATTTAGCAAGGTTCCTTAACCGACACATGAATACATTTGGGCAAGTTACATACTCCCATGTTATATATTGTGGTCAAAAATCGAAATCTATCAATGATGCAGCAGAGAGCAACAGTAGGTGAGAGTATGATTTGGGTGGGTTTGGGAGTGTTGAGAGAATAAGAAAGCAGAATGATTTTAGAAGAAACAGAGGGTTCTTAGCTGTAGAAGGGAGAAATAGAGCGAGGAAGGTAAGGGGAGAGAGAAACCAAGGCACAAGCCTTCCAAAAGATTTAATTTTAATTCATTCCAATCTGATTTGGCTTACAATAGATAACCATATTTATAGGCTCCAAACACAACCCTTAGACTCCTAGCACACCAAAAGACTACTAAAGACTTAGAGCATCTCCAACAGTGTTTGTTATAAACATAGCTAAAAATTGCTAAAAGTTAAATATAACTATCCAATTTGAGAGTTGTCCTCCAGCAAAGATAACTATTCTTGAGTTAATTTAAATTTTGAAACGTTGAGGATGTTACGTGAAGTTATTTTCTCTCTCCTCTCTAGCTATATTTAGCTAGAGTTTTTAGCTAAAGCTAAATTTAGCTTTTAAATAGGTATTCTGCTGAAGATAAAACTTATCCCAAAATTTGTTAAATTTCAAATTTTTTTTAAAATAGGTATTCTGTTGGAGATGCCCTTATTAATAATAAGACTCTTCAATACTTATTAAATAGACATAAAGACACACTCAAGACCCTTGAATACTCACCCTAAGATTTTAATACTCTTAAAAGCACATAAAACTGAAAATTAACCTGACAAGACCCTTAGACTACCATGGAGACTTTCCTTTGGACCAAAATGGGGTGGGCTTAATCTTAGGTTTCCAAAGCGGATATCTCTTTTCTAACCAAGTCATTGCTGCTGCATTAATTCTCCCCCTCTGAAAAGAACTCGACTCAGTCGAGTTTGGAATTGGACCAAGTATAGAATCATCACTTTCAGTCTGTTTAAGGAGGAACGTGCCAGCTGTCTTCTTGAGCTTTATGGTTGACAAAACTTTAGTTGGTACCAATTTGAACTCAGAACTTCCATCTTTGAAGGAATATGTGTTGTTATAGCCACAGTGCTGTATCTTCTTATCATATAACCATGGTCAACCCAGAAGAATATGACACACTTTCATGGGCAGCACATCACAGGTCACGCTGTCAACCAATTTCCCAATAGAGTATGTCACCAAACAACGATCATTGACCTTGAGATTTGTGTTATTTACCCATGCCACCTTGTAAGGACTTGGATGTGGTTCGGTAGGCAACCCAAGCTTGAGAACAGCTTCCTCAGAAATGACATTAGAGCAACTCCCTCCATCTATAACTAGGGTACACAACTGACCATTGCACCGAACACGGGTCTGGAAAATGTTACTCTTTCGCCAATCTTCCTCATGCTCTTTTTGCGTAGTGAGAACCGAACGTAGTACTAAGCATGGGTCATACACTTCTACCTCCATCTCTTGCTCAGCTTGCAATTCAACAACTTCATTTACCTTTTGTTCAGGGTTGGCGGATGCAATAGGATCTTCCTTATCTGCCAAAGCAACTAACCGATTTGGGCATTGTCCCATCAAGTGTCCAAAGCCTTTACATTTCCACCATCTAATTTCATTCCTCGTATTAGAGGCAGGACCAGCAGCCTTTTGTGCACTCTTAAGAGTAGAACTCACTAACTGGTTGGAAAATGAGGAACCACCATGAGTTTTCTCATCTAAATCGCTAGTTGTAGATGTGAATCCTCCAGAAGATTTGTCAAGTGTCTTCCCTTTGCTTGAAATTGACATGGACGATTTCTTCTTATACTCTTCCTCCATTTGGTATGCAATCTGGACAGCATCATTCATAGTATAAATTCGACTTGCTGCTAATCCTGAAGAAATATGAGGATTCAAGCCCTTGCGGTACATCGATATCATGATGTCTTCATTCCATGGAAAATCTGATTTTGCAGCCAAACTAATGAACTTATTTGTATACTCTTCTACTGATAGGCTTCCTTGCACCAATTCTACGAACTGCAGGTGTACCCGTTGCTTGTAATTAGGTGGCACAAAGAAACATGTCAAAGTCACCTTCATGTCTTCCCAAGTTCTAGTCACTGCAAAATGAGTTTGTTGGTATTTTTCCCACCAAACTCTAGCTGTCCCCTTCAATTTAGCTTCTGCAAAAGAGATTTTTCGCTCCTCTGCCAACTGATGCCATTTGAAGTAACTTTCCAAACTATGTAGCCAATCAAGGAACACCTCAGGATTGCTGTCTCCATTAAAATCAGTAACATCCAGTTTCACACCCTTTTCTGAACCAAATTGTCTTGAGTCTTCGTGCCTAGAATCTGAAAATGAATTCCGGCCTATGCTTCTTTCACCATCTTTTGACTTCTCCTTAACCAAAGCAGACATAGATTGAAAACCATGTTCCAAGGAATTCAATTTTTCAAGCACCTCTTTGAACATCTTCTTATAACCTTCAGATTCTTGAGACAAACTGTCCACTTTGGATGAAAGCTCTGTGTTGGTAACCATTGTAGATCTAAGTGTAGGGATATGAATGAGCAGTTAGGATGTTTTGCTCTGATACCAAAACTGATGCAGCAGAGAGCAACAATAGGTGAGAGTATGATTTGGGTGGGTTTGGGAGTGTTGAGAGAATAAGAAAGAAGAATGATTTTAGAAGAAACAGAGGGTTCTTAGCTGTAGAAGGGAGAAATAGAGCGAGGAAGGTAAGGGGAGAGAGAAACCAAGGCACAAGCCTTCCAAAAGATTTAATTTTAATTCATTCCAATCTGATATGGCTTACAATAGATAACCATATTTATAGGCTCCAAACACAACCCTTAGACTCCTAGCACACCAAAAGACTACTAAAAACTTATTAATAATAAGACTCTTCAATACTTATTAAATAGACATAAAGACACACTCAAGACCCTTGAATACTCACCCTAAGATTTTAATACTCTTAAAAGCACATAAAACTGAAAATTAACCTGACAAGACCCTTAGACTACCATGGAGACCTTCCTTTGGACCAAAATGGGGTGGGCTTAATCTTAGGTTTCCAAAGCGGATATCTCTTTTCTAACCAAGTCATTGTTGCTGCATTAATCAATCACCATTAGTAATTTGCTTATACTCATGAAAATCTCACCTTATGTTGTGCTTCAGAAACTGCAAGGATATAGGATAGTGTTATTATAATGGTCTCTACAGTCAAAGAAATCCATATCATCATAACGCCCATATTTCACAGCCATTTGGAATACCGTCTCTCCGGCTTTTGTTACGATCTGAAAAGCTGGTTTAGCCATTGAGACGAACACTTGAAGGACTGAGACTTTGTAGTCTATTGCTGCCAAGTTTGCGGGTGTGTGATGACCACTGAGATTGTGCTGCTGAGCAGGATTTGGATCAAGCTTGAGGAGTGTCCAGGTTATCTCCCTTTTTTTTTTGGATAGTTTCCTTTCTCATCAACCATATAGCAAGGTCAGGACACACCCTTTGCAACTCCTTAACAACATCTACACCCCCAATAAAGATACCACTTATATATGTAAACAGAAATTAAGCTAAAACCATAAAGAAAATGTCCTAAACTAGAATTGAAATTTCGATTTCTATTTCAAATTAATCTTTCCCTTACCCCAGCTTCCCCGGCTCTTTCAGTAAGAGCTTCACCACATCAAGATGACCATAGCTACATGCCAGAGAAAGTGCACTGATTTCTCTTTACTGTGTTAAGCTTACGTACCCTTCCATTTCTTCCTTTCAGACAAGACTAACAGGAGCTTGTTGTACAGAAGTCAACCGAGTGCTCGATAGTTACATAACTCAATTATCCCAGAATACAAAATGAGAAATAATTTTTTCTAAACAATCTGTAATTGAACAGTAAGAATATATAGTACTGCTCTGGAAATTGAACATTGAGCTTAAATAATTACAAAAAGCAAGCCAACTAGTGAGAAAATTACACACCAACTATCGAAACATATACATAACATACTAGGCCTAGCAGGCTCACAATAACCATTATTTAGAATAAAAAATATGGAAATGAAATCTATCAAAGTCAATTCCATATTAGTATAATCAAGTGTGTTCTATAAATTGTGTCCATGCCAAGGAGAAGATCATAAATTCTAAAATTCATGTCACTGCAGGGGATGGGTTCTTGGACACCACTTTTGGGACCACTATCCACATGCTCAAGTCTACTGGGAAAGTTCGACCGAGTCTCATTGTAGTGTGGACTTTTTGGGCATGGTTCTTAATCAAGCACACAACCGTGTAAAGATTGGAGAAGTAATTGCTGTGCTAATAAAATGATAAGCATGTAATGGAGGCAAAAACAACTATGAAATGCAGACATGCATACACAAAGGGAGCTATAATCAAAGCTGTACATCCTCCAATCTCCACTGTCATTTGGCACAGCATTGGAAGCAAAAAATCATACCGAGTAAAAGGGTCCTCTTGTTTCATCTTCACCCTCAATGTAGAGCATATACTAGCCTATAAAAGCTCTCCAACCTTGTCCTTGCATGCAAGGGAGATTTCTGCAACAATATATATATCTCCCAGTTATCCGCACCAAAGCCAAAAGATCATTCCCTTCCTCTCTCCATGTTCCTTTGCATCCTTTAAATACTCCAGAACCACACCAATCGTCTCATTAAGGCCTTCAATCATCCTCCCACAAGTATTTTCATCAACGAGTACTTCCTCTTCATTCTCACTAGAAACAGCATTCGATATCAAGTTAATTATGTTTTCAAGCAACCAAGACTACATAAGAGACACATTCCCTTTCTTTAACCAAATTGTCTCACAAGTTGGTGAATTATTTTGAATTCTTATACGCTTCATGCTTCGAGTAGGCAAAGTTCATTCAACAGAACCGCAACCTCTACTCTTGAGTGCTCCAAAACAAGCACTAAGCACCTGTCTGCCGGAACAATCTCTTTCTTCACATCAAGATCACTGATAGCACTGCCACATACTCATCAAGAAACACCACTGTACTCGGTAAACTTTGCAAAAGCTTAATACAAACACGGACCTTCAGGTAAAATTGGTATATAAGAAGCCAGAAATTTGAGGAAGTCCCCAGAATTGTACAATGTAATGTAGACACCAGATAGGCAGATACATAAACTCAAAGCATTCTTGGAGAATTGGGCCTGATTCTTGACATGTTGAGACAAGTTTGAGTGCGAGTGGAATCTTGGAAACAATGTCGGTTCCGACGGCAATTTGGGGAACGCGGCAGAAGACGGCGAGGGCCGTGATTGAGAGGTGTAAAACGGCGTCGTGCCCGCGGGCTGTGGAGGGGCGGAGGAGTTGATCGAGAAAGTGGGGACCGAGAGCGTGGTGAATAGTGAGAAGTGGTCGTTGGGTTTGCAAAATTGGGTGAGGAGGTCAAGGTCGGAGAGGCGCTGCTCGTCTGTCTGTCTCGCACTTCAATAGCTTCAAGCAGTCGTGAACCAGCGGCGGAGATGGAGATGGATTCTGATAGCTTTTTTTTTTTTTTTTTTTTTTTCATTTTGGCAAATAATAAAGAAAGCAAGCTGGCAATATTGCATTTTTGACCTTTCGGCAAAAAGGCTTGCATTATTGCTGAAGGGCGGGCCCTGAGAGTCCAGCTAGTACTGCTTTGTTCCAGAACCATATAAAGTTGAAAACGTTATCCTGGCATTGGGACCTTTAATTCCAGTGGCCATTGATATTTCTTAGCTATTTCTCTGATCCCCTGTTTCCATTCATTGTCACCTAAATCCCAAAGCCAAATATGGCGGCCGAGGCACTCATTTCCGTGCTTCTTGACCAATTGGGTTCAATAACTTATGAACGCATGAGAGGAAAGGTGAGATTGATTTTGGATGTAGAGAACGAAGTTGCGGAGTTCACCAGCAATCTCAAAGCAATTCAAGCTGTACTTAAGGACGCAGAGAAGAGGCAAGTCAAGGAAGCTGTGGTGCAAGATTGGTTAGACAAGCTCAAACAAGTGTCGTACGAGATGGACAACGTGCTTGATGAGTGGAACACTGAATCTCTAAAACAACAACTCGAGAACCAAGAAAATGAAGGTGAGGAAGCTCTTGTTAATAAGGAGGAAAAGGTGCGTTTCTCTATTCCCTCTCCTTGCTTTTGCTTTGGCCAAGTCGGTCGGGTTAAAGTTCATCATGGCATTGCTCTGAAAATAAAACAACTGAATAGTAGGCTAACTTTGATTGCTGAGGAAAGGCAGAGGTACCAGTTTCAATCCACAACAACTGGTGGCATTGAACAATTACCTGAACGACCAAAGAGTTCATCTCAGGTCGATGTATCTGAGATATTTGGTAGGGAAGATGAAAATGATACCTTGATTAGCATGTTGTTGGGTAAAGAGAAGATGGGGCCCCTAGTCATCCCTATTATAGGGATGGGGGGGCATAGGCAAGACCACCCTTGCACAACTAGCCTACAACAATGAAGATGTCAAAGCCCATTTTGAGAAGAGAAAGTGGGTTTGTGTCTCAGATCCTTTTGATACGATCAAGATTGCCAACACCATCATTGATAAGAATGATACCCCAACTTCAGATGAGTTGGATGCCTTCATGCAATCCGTGTCTAAATCTGTTGAGGGAAAGAGGTTTCTTCTGGTCCTAGATGACGTGTGGACTGAAGATGATACAAAGTGGAAACCATTAATGTTAGCTTTAATGTCTGGTGCTGAAGGCAGTAGAATATTAGTGACCACACGAAACGAAGCAGTTGCTCGTATGATGAGAGCAAGCACTCAAATGGTCCATTTGGAAAATTTGAGTGATCAACATTGTTTCTCATTATTCTATCACCTTGCATTTTTTAATAGGGAAAAAGACAAGTCTGATTTGTTTGAAGCTATTGGTAAGGAAATTGTTAAGAAGTGTAAGGGTTCGCCACTTGCTGCAAAGACTTTAGGTAGTCTTATGTGGAATAAGAAAACAACGAAAGAATGGCGTGATGTTTTGGATAGTGAAATATGGGATTTAGAAGAGGTTGAGCAGAAAGTTTTTCCTCTGTTATTACTAAGTTATTATGATTTGACATCAGAAATCAAGCGTTGTCTTCTATTCTGTGCAAGTTTTCCACAAGATTATTTGTTCTATAAAGACACATTGATTGAGTTGTGGATGTCACAGAATTATCTCAATTCAAAAAGAAACAAGGAGAGGAGAACCATAGGTCAAAACTATTTTGATGACTTAGTGGCGCGATCCTTCTTTCAAGACTTCGAATATGATAATAAAGGAAATATTGAATTTTGCGAGATGCATGATATTGTGCATGAGTTTGTAAAGTTTCTTGCCCGGAATGAATCTTGGATTATTGAGGCTAATGGTGCTAACCGATCAACAGAGCTCTCAATTGATAAGGTGTGCCATTTATCTCTAGTGTCAGCAGTTGGTCAATTTTCAGTTCCTAATTCATTTCACAAATGCACAAATTTGCAAACCCTCGCAACTTTTCATTCAGAAATCACAACAATAGGTGGGGATTTACTTTTGCAATTGAAATGTCTTAGGACGTTAAATTTGAGTGGTAACGAGGTCCATGAACTTCCCAAAGAGATTGGTGAACTGTTACATTTGAGGTATATTGATTTGTCTTGTAATCACAGTCTAGAGGAATTACCTGACACCATGTGTAATTTGTTCAATCTAGAAACCTTGCGCATTGAGTATTGCAGATCACTTACAAAACTGCCCAAGGCTATGGGAAAGTTGATGAACTTAAAGCATCTTTATGTTGCTGGTTGTTATTCGCTAAAGTACTTACCGAAAGGGATTGGGAGAATAAGAGGTCTACGTATACTAGATACGTTCGATGTTGTCTGTGGTGGTGGTGATGACGACGACAACAATGAAATATTGAAGTTGGGAGATCTGGGAATCTTTGACCTGGTTCAGGGCAAGATTGTAATTGCAGAGTTGGGGGAAGTGATTGATGCTAGTGAGGCTCAGAAAGCACAACTGGAGAAGAAGAAACACCTCCTTGATTTGGAATTACATTATCGCGGAGGAGGAGAGGAGCGCCGAGGAAAAAGCGATGTAGAGGTACCGAATGCCTTGCAACCACATCAAAATTTGGAAGATTTGAGGATTTCCTACTATAAAGGCACCACGGTGTCTCCGAAATGGTTGATGTCTTTACACCATTTGAGATTTCTTACTCTTGAGTTTTGCCTTAATTGTGAATGTTTGCCTCCTCTCGGGAGATTGCAATCTCTTGAAGTTCTGAGAATAGAAGGCATGAGAGTGGAAAGGGTTGGAATTGAATTCTTGGGTATAGAAGAAACTCAAACATCACCTGTTACCGCTTTCCCAAAATTGGAAAAACTCTTCTTTCGGTCGACGTTGGGGTGGAAAGAGTGGGAAGGAGTGCAAGGTTTCATGGAAGAAGATTGCCAAGTTACAATAATGCCGCATCTTTCTAACCTACACATCGAGTCAGCAAGCCTAAAACAACTGCCAGACTTCCTGCAGAATAGACCACACCTCAATTTGAAGTGGTTACCAATTTGAAGGGACGCTCTTCTTTTAGGGTCGCTTTTCTTTTTAAAGACGCGGCCGGTCGTAGATGCAGAAGGAGCTCTGCCAATCTAGTCCAACGGTCTCTTCTGGTAATTAAGCTCGTATCTCTTAAAGAGATGAATTCATTTTACCGCCAAGAACTTTATGCCTAAAATCGTCTGTGGCCCTGCACTTTTAATTGATCACATATGCCCTTATACTCTCTAATATGATCAATCATAATCATTAGTAAACTAATTCCTCAATTTCTTCATAAATTAGTGACAATGCATGCCCACTTAGGGTCAATTTTTAGCCTTGATCATGTAAATAGTGTGTTTCTTGCATGATTAAAGGCTAAAAACTAGTTTGAGTGGACAACAATATATGAATAAATTGATAGATTAGTGAAGGATTGACCATAATTGAACAAATTGGAGAGTACAAAGCACATGCGATCAAATTAAAAGTTTGGGAGCACAACTGATTTAAAGTGTAAAGTTCAAGGTGGTAAAATGATTTTACCTCTTAAATTAATCATGGTTTTCAATGTGTATGTGTTCGCTCAAAAATTGTCTCGGCCGCGTGTCACTAGGCCGAGGGCTTCTTTGGCTTACACGTGTCCTTCTGGAGTGGTGACATGTGCGCGGGCGTGCCAACTCGCGGCTGGTGGGCCAAGCGAGGTTTTGTTATAGATTGTAGGTCTTGCGCCGATCTGACTTTTGATCAGTTGATTGTGGGCCGAGGAAGGATCAATCTCGGCCGCGGGGTTCTCTCTGCCTTGAATGCAAGGACTTTAGCACAGATCGGCCTTATCTGGCCGCAGTGCTGTGTAACTCGGTGATTGATTCTTTTTGTGATTTTGTATTTATGAGCGCAAGAATGTAAATAATGCAAAGTAGAAGTGCAGCAAATAAAAATAAACAACAAGAATATAAACCGCAGAAAATAAAGTGCAGACAAGTAACAAGCAAAAAGATAAATTGCTGGAATGTAAAGAACGACAAAGTAAAGTGCAGGAAAGATAAGTACCGGTAAAATAAAAGCAATCAGATAAACGCGTGAAGATTGATAAGTGTTGCAGAAATATTGAAATGTATTGAGATAAAATTTGAGTAATCGCGTAGAGCGTTTCTCGAGGACCTTTAACAAAGATGTCTACGGCCCCTTTTATAGTACAGAATAAAGATAACAAAACTAATACGTACAATCTCAGCCTTAATTGTTGAGACTGGATTGATTACAAATTGAATTCTAAGAATAAAATTCCTTTGATGTGCATAACTGACAATCAGCCATCATGACTCTTAAATGATTATTTTGTAACAGCCACACTTAGTGCTGTAACGTAGAAGTTGGCATTTATCTGCTCATAATGTCATGCTATCAGTGTCTCTGACGGGTTTTGGATAGGACTTTCTCAGCCACAAGTAAACCAGAAATCGACTCATGTGAGCCGGACCTCGGCTGAGGTGAAGCGAGTCGGACCTCGGCTGAGGTGAAGTGAGCCGAACCTCGGCTGAAGTGAGCCGGGCCTCGGCTGAGGTGAAGGGAGCCGGACCTCGGCTGAGGTGAAGTGAGCTGGACCTCAGCTGAAGTGAGCCGGGCCTCGGCTAAATATTTATTCTATCACGGCTCACAATGACCCCGGCCTACTTCATGTGCGACCTGGCTTAATGTCACGTAGGCCTTGCCAAATTTAGGTTCAAACAGTACGAATTCTATGTGTTTAATGTCCCTAGATTGACGGGTTACTAAAAGCAGTTTTACGAGACAATGGTCATGAAAATTGCAGGGGCAAGCACCCTTTTGGGTGCTCAAACCACAATGAAGCAAAAAGGATCAATAAGTAGTGTTTTCAAAGGCGAAATTGAGGCATGCCCCAGTGTGAGGCCATTGGAAGTTGCCTCGGAGCGGTGCAACATGCAGTCTAGGGATCGTGCTGGCAGAAAATGCTTCAAGTAGATGAAGCCCGATGTATCAAGGTATTGTAGCTAGCTGGAAAGATCTGAATCGTAATTAATTGAAAGTAATCGGTCAATGAATACAATCATATATGTGTTTGTCAATGGCAGTGAGCGAGCTTGCAAGGGATTGCTATTGTCTTCTTGTATGTTGTTTGATATATATGCTCTGCAGGTTGTGAGCTTAAATTGAGACACAAGATTCCTATTTTGTGTTAAATATTCAATTTCAGTCGATCAATCCCTCCCTATGATGTTCCATAACATAGGACCTCTACCAAATCTCATCCTCTCTTCTTCTGGTAATTGAGCTCTTCTTTATCAAAATATTTACATATTGTACTGCAAGAAGTTTTGATATAATGTAAAAACTACATGCAGAAAGAAAGCAACAATTGTTCTGGATTTGCAATTAAGTTACATAAAGTATTGCAAGTGCCATTCTGGGAACCTCGATCAGACCTAAAAGCTGTAGGTAGTATGGAAATGAATTTTCCTTTGGTCCTAGAACAAAAATATCATCAAATTATGTTACATTCACAGAGTGAGTGACTGCAGACCTCTCATAATAACTTGGTTTACTATGTTTACAGCATTTGGAGTCAGGACCTCAGACATGTGCTCTCGTCTCATTAGGTATGTAGCATGATGGAAGGACTGCCAGTTAAACTTGCAACGGATTGCTATGGTGTGGACTATTGTATATAATGACGCCAATATCATCCTTTGCAGGTTGTAAGCTAAATTTTGTTTTGAAGATTTCAATAGTAATCTGTTTCCTATATCTGTTTCTTTATTTTTATATGTCAATCTCTGCAATTGAGTTTCAGACCAAAATAAAAAAGAAAACTACCAATCTCTGTGGAAAGTGACAAGATGAAATGGCAGGGCGGGTCGACATATTCTTCTGCTCAAATCATCAAAACTTGGTTATTATGTACAACAGACGTGCCGTTGTCAGACATTGCATACTTGAAACTGCAGTCGAACTATTACTGATGTGAGTTGGTAATTATTTTCTTGAACTATGAAACAATGGCTTAACCTCCAGCTCGAAAAATCAGATCCCATCTAATTGATATATACATATTAATTGTGCAGGAGGATTGCAAACAGTGATAGTTTGGCTCTCATTTGACGGAGATAATGAGGTCCTTGCCTAAACTAGCTTGGAATGTGTCATTAGTAAGTTGTCCTTATACAATGAAATAATAGTTCTCAGGCCTGAATATCCATTAGCTAGCCAAGCATTATTTTCATTTTGTTTTATTTCAAGGTTTTCAGCAGTGGTTTTGTTGTGCTTTGGCCTAATCATGTGGTAATTTATAAAAGTTGGAAGCTTTGTTATGTAATAACTTTTTGTTGGATGTTGTAGGGATGGTTGCATATGTTGTGAGAATTGGCCTCAAACATGCAAACCGCCTGCTGCTGGTGTGCTTAAAGGTAAATAAACATAAGCTATGTACATTGGGGAATTCTGGTTTGTGTGGAGTAGGAGTTTTATTTTGTGTGCCATAGCACAGCAGCAGGATAATTGACTTTTCTGTGCTTGCTGCTGAGCTGCTGGCAATCAAGGCTGTCATGGAATTAACTCTTGATGGAAAAAATTGCTCTGAAACAGATTGTCGGGTGGCGATGAATGCGATTACAGAGGATGCGGCGTGCTATGCTTTGCTAAGGAAGGTGCATTCTGGAGGAAGTGAACAGCTAAGTGGCGTTTCTAATAAGTGCAGTCCATCTCGTATTATCCCGGTGGCATTTCTAGTAAGTTCAGTCCATCTCGTATTATCCTTGAGATGCAGCATCATAATCACCTCATCAATCACTTACAATAGGGTAGCTACTACACAGCCAATTAGCTGGATGCCACAGACCCATTCAAGGTTGAAATTGAATGAAGAAAGAGCTTGGATGTTCGTTGGGAAGAGTTGGTATAGGAGCAGTTGTGAGGGATGGAGAAGGAAAGTTGAAAGCTGCACTACTATTTTCTTTCAGAAGCGGTCTCTTACGTCATGCTACTGAAGCCTTGGCAGTATTGTATGGAATGAGGTTTTGCTTGAATGTTATTGCAAAATACAAGTAGCTAGAAAGTGTTGCCATGAATGTGATCTGAGCTATCAACAATTCTGAATAAGATTTGAGCATGGACGGCCCATATTTTAAGAACTTAAATATCTGAAGCAAGCTTTTCAGGAAGTTATTTGGAGTAAACTACCAAGACATTGCAATAGAGCTTCTCCAGAGTCTTTAGAAATTAGAAGGAAGCCGGCCCCCTCTATGGGTTGAGGAAGTTCCGATAGGTGATATGTCTAGTTGATTTATACTGGTGTGGTACTCTTTTTTCCTTGCTCGGGACATTGCAACAGTGCTGCTCCAGAGTATTTATCTATAATTGCAACTAGAAAAGTAGAAGTTGGAAGGAAAGCATTTGTACTGGTGTGGTACCTTTTCTTAACTTGCTCTCATCAAGCAAGGTTTGTGACTATGCCACATTCTGCACACTGGTTATAATTATTCACTTTTTAATGCAAGTATTTCTTTGACAGAAAACAAAATTAAGCCTACATCTGAATCTCCCCATGATTAACCATTAATTGAAATTAAGAGAAGGGAACTAATATAATGTGGCTTGCTTGCACCAGACATTCCTATCAATCATTTGGGAGGTGAAGGCATCTAATATGAATGATATCCTTGATTGTATGTGCTATCAACATCTGAGTTTTGGCTTCCCATTTCAGGATCCTCATCAGCCTCCCCAATCTCTCTTCTTCCCTTCCTCCACTTCGACTTTCGCAGGCAATGAACAACTAGCATAACACCCAGCCAAATGAAAACTGTTCCCAGAATTCCGATGCTTATAGTCAAAAAGGCCACAAACAACAATTTGTTTTTCTGATTTTGTTGCATGATAACCCATGTGGATGCAACATACCCTGTTGCCATGAATGCCACAGCTACCCACATTACCTTATGAGCAACCCTCAACAATCTTATCAATGGCTTTCTCCGATATGGAATGATACTCACAAGAACAACAACTATCGAGAGTGATGTGAATAGTGCGACGTAATTGCTTATTTCAAACACCTTGAAAGCAGTTGTTGTTCCTGCTATCGACTTCCCTTTCATAAGTCCCTCCTGATAAACACCACCCGGGGGACTAATGCCAGCAGCAAAAGTAACCGTGGCGATCAAAATGGCAACTAGTGTTATGGTGTTCCTGGCATTCTGTAGTGCCTCTGTGTACACCTTTTCATGCTTCCTGCGCCGGTTGTAGAAAATCTCCGTACTCATTTCTGATTGGTTCCATTTTCTAGGATGCTTGTGTTGTCTGGCAAAGGTTTGCAGAAGAAACTCTTGCTTCTTTTGTCTTTCATAATCCAGTCCCTCCCTAACTTCAAATGCTGATCCAACTTGCTGCTGAGGTGATAAGCCAGCTTCCCCAACCTGAGGCTGAGGCGATGACTTGCTAGATGGCGGTGATGGCAGCTTAGGTGATGACTTGCTAGATTGCGGTGATGGTAGCCTAGGCGAAGACTTGCTGGATTGGGGTGATGGAAAATGTGATGACATCCTGGACATAGGTGCTGATTGTTAAATATCCAGACCAAATTCAAAGAATGTTCATGAATGATCTATTGGTTCTAGAATAATGTATTCTAGTT
The DNA here is from genome assembly GCF_958449725.1 of Rosa rugosa. NCBI lineage: Eukaryota > Viridiplantae > Streptophyta > Magnoliopsida > Rosales > Rosaceae > Rosa > Rosa rugosa. The sequence continues at coordinate 49,717,636 of NC_084820.1, read as the reverse complement.
TCCCACAAGGAATTTATGAGGGGTCAAACATCTCTTGGTTCTAGAGTTTGAAGTGCTTGGACCAAGATGAATGTGGAAGATTCATGAAGGAGCATTAAATGAAGGTGGTTGAATGGAGCATTAATGAAGTCATCTAGAGGGTTCCTCCTTGGTGTATATACGGAGAGGTCATTTGCCCATTCCAATGAAGTCTCATCCGATCCAATCCAATCACATCTTCATCCAAGTTGAGAGTGAAGAGTGTCCACTCCAAGTTGAGAGTGTTGTAGTTGTTAGGTAGCAAAACAAGTGTGAGAGAGAGAGTTTCCTTCAAGTAGTGTTCTTGAAGTTGTGTATCTCTTGTACCCACCTTATCATAGCAGAAGTTCTTGTTGTTGCTGCCCCGTGGACGTAGGCACCTTGCCGAACCACGTTATATCCGGTGTTCTCTTTCTTTTACCCCTTTATTTCTTTGCATATTATCCTTTTGTAGTTGGGGTTATTATTTCCATTCTATTAATTTTCCCAACAGTGGTATCAGAGCCCTTGGTTCGTGAGGGGTGTTAGAATGGAAGGTTCAAGGAGTACCATGATCCGACTCAACCACTCTAATTGGATTACATGGAAGCCGAGAATGGAGGATATTCTCTATTGCAAAGATTTACATGAGCCAATCGAAGGAGAGGAGGCCAAGCCAGAAGAGACCTCGGATGCGAATTGGACGAAGATGAACCGCAAAGCCATTGGTCATATCCGCGAATGGGTGGATGATAGTGTATTCCACCATGTGTCCAAAGAAACCAACGCACATGAATTGTGGTTGAAGTTGGAGTCCTTGTTTGAGAAGAAGACTGCTGCCAAGAAAGCATTTTTAATCAAGGAGCTTGTAAACATGAAGTATAAAGATGGTGTTAGAGTAACCGAGCACCTCAACAACTTCCAAAGTACAATCAATCAATTGGCCACGATGGACATGAAGATTGATGATGAGTTGCAAGCCTTATTGCTATTGGGATCGTTGCCGGACAATTGGGAAACCTTCGTTGTAACCGTAAGTAATTCCGCTTCAAATGGTGTATTGTCTATGGATAATGTTAAGAGTAACATGTTGAATGAAGAAACTAGAAGAAAATCTTCAAGCTCCGACAATACCCAAGTCTTTGTGGCGGAGAATAGAGGAAGGAGCAAAAGTAGAGGTCCCAAAGGCCATGGAAGGAGTATAAGCAGATCGAGGACAAGATTCAATGGAAAGTGTCATCATTGTGGTATTTTTGGCCACATGAAGAAGAATTGCAACAAGTTGAAGAATGATCCAAAGGAGGGTCGAGATGGCAATACTCATCAACCCAAGGATGACACGAAAAACACTGCAGCTTCCGTGTCTCATGATGAGTGTGAGTTCCTTTGTCTTGAAGGTGAATGTCTACATGTTGATGATTGTCCAGGTGTTGCATGGGTCGTTGATTCCGGAGCCTCTTTCCATGCCACTCCACACTTGGAGTACTTCACTACATACAAAGGTGGTGACTTTGGGATTGTGAAGATGGGCAACGATGGCTACTCCAAGATTTCAGGAATTGGAGATATTTGTTTTGAGACCGATTTGGGCAACAAGCTTATGTTGAAAGATGTTAGACATGTTCCAGGTCTACGTCTCAATTTGATGTCAACCGGTGTGCTTGATCGAGAAGGGTTTCATCATCATGGAGGTGATCAAAAATGGAGGCTTACCAAGGGATCACTAGTAGTTGCTAGAGGGAAGATGTGTTGTACCCTCTACAAGACATATGGCAAGATATGCAAAGGAGAGTTGAATGTTGTAGACGATTCTTATCCAAGTTTATGGCACAAGCGGCTAGGCCACATAAGTGAGAAGGGATTGCAAGTTTTGGCAAAGAAGTCTCTAATTCCCTTTGCCAAAGGTACCTCACTTGACCCTTGTGATTATTGTTTATTTGGTAAGCAACATAAAGTTAGTTTCACAAGAACATTTATAAGGAAAGAAAATGTATTAGACCTAGTACACTCAGATGTATGTGGCCCCATGGAAGTTGAATCACTAGGTCATAATAAATATTTTGTCACTTATATTGATGATGCTTCACGAAAGGTTTGGGTTTATTTGTTGAAATCAAAAGACCAGGTGTTCCAAACTTTTAAGGAGTTCCATGCCATGGTGGAGAGGGAGACAGGAAGAACCCTCAAAAGTATCCGTAGTGACAATGGCGGAGAGTACACTTCGAACGGGTTCAGAGATTATTGTTCGAAGCATGGCATCAAACACAAGAAGACAATTCCTGGCACCCCACAACATAATGGTGTAGCAGAGAGGGTGAACCGCACCATTCTAGAAAAAGTGAGAAGCATGCTGAAGACGGCCAACCTGGCAAAAGAGTTTTGGGGTGAAGCAGTGACAACCGCATGTTACCTTATCAACCGAACACCATGTGTACCGTTGGGCTTGGAGACTCCCGAAGGCGTGTGGACCGGTAAAAGTGCTTCATATTCCCACTTGAGGGTGTTTGGGTGCAAAGCATTTGTACATGTACCAAAGGAGCAAAGATCAAAGCTAGATGACAAGTCCATGCCATGCATCTTTCTTGGGTATGGCAATGAAGAGATGGGCTACCGGTTGTGGAATCCAAAGACCAAGAAGTTATTCAGAAGCAGAGATGTGGTGTTCCATGAAGGTCAAACCATTGCGGATTTTGACAAAAAGGAAGTAGAACATGCAGACCGCCTCACCTACGATTCATCACCGCTTCTACAAGAACCTAGTGACAAAACTCAAGATATGGTAAATGAAGATGTTCCTGATATGGCGGAAGCAGAAGCAGAAGCAGCAGAACCTGAAGATAATGATCAGGAGGATCATGATCATGGGGAGCCTAATCAGGGGGAGCAGCTAGAAAATGCCCAAGTACCAGTTCGAAGATCCAACAGAGTGCCAAAGCCAAGTACCAAGTATCCTTCTTCACAATATATTTTGGTCACTAGTGATGGAGATGATCCATATTCCAAATACATTCTATTGACCAATGATGGGGAGCCTGAATGCTTTGAGGAGGCAAAAACTCATGCAGACAGTGATAAGTGGATGTTGGCGATGAAGTCTGAAATGGAGTCCTTATTGAAGAATGGCACCTATGAGTTGGTGGAGCTTCCTAAAGGCAAAAAAGCACTCAAAAATAAATGGGTGTTTAAGTTGAAGAGAGATGAGAATGAACAGTTAACAAGGTTCAAGGCTCGCTTGGTTGTGAAAGGTTTTGGGCAGAAAGAAGGAGTAGATTTTGACGAGATCTTCTCACCAGTTGTCAAGATGACTTCTATCAGAGTTATTTTGGGCATGGCTGCTAGCATGGATCTTGAGGTGGAGCAATTAGATGTGAAAACGGCATTTCTTCATGGTGATTTGGAAGAAGAAATATACATGGACCAACCGAAAAAGGTTTTGAGGTTGAGGGAAAAGAGCACATGGTTTGCAAGTTGAAGAAAAGTTTATATGGGCTTAAGCAAGCACCGAGGCAATGGTACAAGAAATTTGACTCATTCATGGTGGGTCATGGGTACAAGAGAACTGATGCAGATCCATGTGTTTATATCCAGCGGTTTACTGGAGGTAATTTCATAATTTTGTTGCTCTATGTTGATGATATGTTGATTGTGGGCCAAAATGTTTCTATGATTCGCAAGTTGAAAGCAAATTTATCAAAGTCATTTGACATGAAAGACTTAGGGCCAGCTAAGCAGATTTTGGGCATGGAGATTGCTCGTGACAGGAAAGCGAAGAAATTATGGCTGTCACAAGAGAGGTATGTTGAACGGGTGCTTGAAAGGTTCAACATGAAAGAAGCTAAACCAGTAAGCTCACCTCTAGGAAATCATTTCAAGTTAAGCAGAAGTTTATGCCCAACTACACAAGTGGAGAAAGACAAGATGGCAGGTATCCCTTATTCATCAGCTGTTGGTAGTCTTACGTATGCCATGGTATGCACCCGCCCTGATATTGCACATGCAGTTGGTGTTGTTAGTAGATATCTTTCTAATCCTGGCAGAGAGCATTGGGAAGCTGTCAAATGGATACTTAAATATTTGAGGGGCACCTCAAAGTTGTGTTTGTGTTTTGGTGGTTCAGGATCATTCTTGGAAGGTTTCACAGATGCAGATTTGGCAGGAGACCTTGATAATAGAAAGTCCACTTCTGGATACTTATTTACATTTTCTGGGGGAGCTGTGTCATGGCAATCCAAGTTACAGAAGTGTGTTGCCTTATCCACCACAGAATCTGAGTATATAGCAGCAAATGAAGCTGGCAAGGAAATGATATGGCTGCAAAGGTTCGTTCAAGAATTGGGTGTGAAGCAAGAAAATTATGTGGTGCATTGTGATAGTCAGAGTGCTATTCACTTGAGCAAAAATTCAATGTATCACCCTCGCACTAAGCACATTGATCATCGCTATCATTGGATTCGAGATGTAGTGTCAAAGAAGTTTTTCCAATTGGGGAAAATTCACACCAACAAAAATATTTCTGATATGTTGACTAAAGTGGTTCCACAGCAGAAGTTGGAGTATTGCAGCAAGTCCGCTGGGATGGACTTCAAGTAGAAGTCTCACTTCGCATTTCCCCGGATTGGTCTGGAGGGGGAGATTGTTAAATATCCAGACCAAATTCAAAGAATGTTCATGAATGATCTATTGGTTCTAGAATAATGTATTCTAGTTTCCCACAAGGAATTTATGAGGGGTCAAACATCTCTTGGTTCTAGAGTTTGAAGTGCTTGGACCAAGATGAATGTGGAAGATTCATGAAGGAGCATTAAATGAAGGTGGTTGAATGGAGCATTAATGAAGTCATCTAGAGGGTTCCTCCTTGGTGTATATAAGGAGAGGTCATTTGCCCATTCCAATGAAATCTCATCCGATCCAATCCAATCACATCTTCATCCAAGTTGAGAGTGAAGAGTGTCCACTCCAAGTTGAGAGTGTTGTAGTTGTTAGGTAGCAAAACAAGTGTGAGAGAGAGAGTTTCCTTCAAGTAATATTCTTGAAGTTGTGTATCTCTTGTACCCACCTTATCATAGTGGAAGTTCTTGTTGTTGCTGCCCCGTGGACGTAGGCACCTTGCCGAACCACGTTATATCTGGTGTTCTCTTTCTTTTACCCCTTTATTTCTTTGCATATTATCCTTTTGTGGTTGGGGTTATTATTTCCATTCTATTAATTTTCCCAACACTGATGAGCTTGATGGGGACTTGGATGCCGCAGAAGCTATCTCATTTATGATGGACAACTGCAGTTCATACTCTTTAACGAATTGTGCTCGTTTCGGAATGTTTTCAGGAAGTGTCACTGGCTGAGCGGTGGCTTTATCTGCTTTTGGTGAAGTAGATAACAGCTCAATCCTTGTTTTACCTCCTGCTTTCATTAGCATGGATTCGAGACGCTGATTGTCTACACTTTCCTTGCTCTGTTTGAGGAGGTCAAGGGCTGTGAGTCCTTCATTGTTTCGAGAATTGAGCTCTACTTTCTTTTTGCTGATTAGCTAGGTACTCTGCTATCTGGGACAAGAAGAAGATAAAATTAATCAATGTTCAGCCAGGCATTATTAACCCACTTTTTTCACTATGGTTGTAAGAACATTAGGGACGAGCATTTTCAATGTTCTATTTTTGTTCCTATTAAGTACCAAAACTTGATATAAATGACATAATGCTGAAAACACCCCAAGTTTCATGGCAGGACACTTCATATGTAATACGTCTGTTTCTTAATCTGACTTTTTCATTCCATGATATATTTGCAGTTCCATATTTTTGCAAGATAAATCTTCCTATCATGACTACAAGATGCAGGTAATAACATTTAGCAAGGTTCCTTAACCGACAGATGAATACATTTGGGCAAATAACATACTTCCATGTTCTATATTCTGGTCAAAAATCGAAATCTATCAATCACCATTATCAGTTGACTTATACTCGTGCAAATCTCACCTTATGTTGTGCTTCAGAAACTGCAAGATGTAGGATGGTGTTATTATAACAGTCTCTACAGTCGAAGAAATCCATATCATCACAGACATGGGTCAAGTATACTAAAGCATCATATCGCCCATATTTCACAACCAAGTGGAATACCGTCTCGCCGGCTTTTGTTACGATCTGAAAAGCTGGTTTAGCCATTGAGACGAACACTTGAAGGACTGAGACTTTGTAGTTTATTGCTGCCGAGTGCAAGGGCGTGTGACCACTGAGATTGTGCTGCTGAGCAAGCTTTGGATCAAGCTTGAGGAGTGCCCAGGTTATCTCCCTGTTCTCTTTGCTAGTTGCATAGTGCAATGGATAGTTTCCTTTCTCATCAACCATATAAGCAAGGTCAGGACACACTCTTAGCAACTCTTTAACAACATCTGCACCACCAATATGTAAACAGAAATTAAGCTAAAAGAATAAAGAAAACGTACTAAGCTAGAACTAATTGAAATGTCACTTCTCCATCAATTTATACTTAAATGACAAAACTTTGATGATATATACTTACCCATGTGTCCACCAGACACGGCCAAGTGTATACAAGTTTGATCAAACCCTTCTTTCCCTAAACCCAGCTTCCCAGGCTCTTTCAGTAAGAGCCTCACCACATCAAGATGACCATAGCTACATGCCAGAGAAAGTGCACTGACCTTTTCTTTACTGTTAAGCTTACTAACTACCTCAGGATTCGCCTCCAGCAGTATCTTTAAAATCCGGGGATTCCCTGTTCGACAAGCTTCATGGACTGGAGTCTCCTGGTTCTTATTCTCAGCAGCAACCATGTCCGGACACAAAGAAACAATTTCAGACACCATTTCAAGGTATCCAAACTTTGACACAAGGTGTAATGGCGTGTTGCAAGTATCGGCTTCTCTTTGCTCGAGAATTCCTTCATTTTCTCGGACTAAGCTAGCAAATGTGACTATGTCCTTTCTCTCAATTGCCTCTACAATCCTGAAATCCATTGTAACCTCTTTGTTTTTGGAAAAATTCATTGCAATTTTCTGTCACCATATCCAAACAACTATATATGCAAAAGGAAGGTGCTTTGAAAGTTTGCTACAAGTGCTTGGGTGGAACAGAGAAAGCTGTTCACATTGACAGACCAATAAAGATACTAGTTGTGTGCAAAAAGTCCTCCCCAGCATCTTCAAAGAAAGTTCAAGATGGCAAGATAAACTTGAAGACCATAAAATAATGAGTTTTCAGAAAATTAAAGACCTGAAAATGAAAGCTGATGGAGGTGGTGATAGGTTCCTGGAAAACCAGATTTGGGACCCAATCTTATCCCATGCAGAGTCTACTGGGGAAACTTCGTTTGACATTTACGGCATCTTTCTGGATTAATCAAACAACCACATAAAGTCGGACAAAGCATGCAAATGCAGGCAAATGATTACAAGAGTCAACTTTGACACTTCTGTTTCTTTTAACAAGAGCTTGTTGTACAGAGGTCAACAAAGTCAACCCGACTTCTAGACTATCACACAACTCAATTCTCAAAGAATCTAAATTGGGAAATAAATTTTTCTCAACACGTGAACAGTAAGAACATCTGGAAATCAAACATTTAGATTAAGACAGTACAAAAGCAAGCCAATAGGAGGAATAAATTCTCAAAGAATTTATTCTTTGAGAATAAATTCTCAAAGAATCAAACAATTCTCAAAGAATCTCAACACGTGAGAAATCCTAAAGCCAATTGAGAAAGAACTCAATTCTCAAAGAATCTAAATTGGGAAATAAATTTTTCTCAACACGTGAACAGTAAGAACATCTGGAAATCAAACATTTAGATTAAGACAGTACAAAAGCAAGCCAACTAGTGGAAAGTTAACACTTATCACTATCAAAACATACTAGGCCTAACAAAAACCATTTATTAAAATAAAGAATAATGAAATGAAATCTATCAGAGTCTTCCACTACTTGTATACTAAGTGTTTTCTATAAATTCTGTCCATACAGTTAGCAGCTTATTCACATAAATTCATGTTACTGCTGGAGATGGGTTCTTAGAAACAACTTTTGGGACCACAATCCATGACTCGAGTGTAATAGGAATCTTCTTCTGAGTGCCATTGTAGCGTGGACTTTTGGGGCATGCTTCATAATCGATCACACAACCGCGTAAAGTTTGGAGAAATTTTGCTGAGATATATAGTTGAAAGATAAGCATATAATGCAAGCAAAAACGAGTACGTACATGCAGAAAAACAGGCAAAACAAGGGAGCTATAAGCCCCAACTGTTAATGATTGTGGTTCGTTTAACCAAGAAGCCAAAGTTGACTTAACTTGTATAGCTTATTTGCCAGTTAATTCGGACACAAGACTAATGACAAACTCATAGAGATTCATTTTATCTTCTTTTTCTATCTCCTTTCACCCATTTTAACATCTTCCAACTTAGCTAGAGTCATCTTCTGGGGTTTTCTGTCAAAATTCTAATCGAACAGAATTTTTTTTATTTGCAAGATTAACTGTGGTGAAGATAAGAGATAAAGTATATAAGCATACAAGGAAAATCGAATACTTACAAGTCTCGAATTGGAAATAAAAATTTTGTAAATAATCTTATATTCATTTAATGAAAGATCGAATTGCCAGTACATAAATATGACTGCTTCCAAGCATTAAGGATTAAGCGTCCAAAGCATATAAGCTTCTAAAACACAATCCAACTGGCATGGGGAGATATTTGCACTATAACACAATTGTTTAAGGATAATCAAAATTGACAGAGAGAGAGAGAGAGTTTCGATTCAGAGAGAATGAGAATTCATGTGTATTATTCTTCTCACAAAGGAATGTATTTATAGGAATACATAGCTAGTGTGAAAGCTCTATGAGAAACTCAATTTGGTAACAATCTTCTCTTGTTGATTGAGGGCTGCAGCTCCACATACTTGCATTCAATGATGAAATCTGTCATGCTTGTTGCCTCTTGGTATAAAGCATGTCACACAAGTCTTCATACACTTAAGTACCTATGTTTATACACTCAAGTACCTATCTATACACTCAAGTACTTATTACATGATATAGACATTTATACTATGACTCATACATACTACAACATGAGTCATATATACTACAACACTCCCCCTTGGATATTTCATGTCAATAGTATTGTCTATGCCGTGCGCTTCGAAGTTGCCTCGTTAAAAACCTTGTCAAGTAATAAAACCCTGTGGGAAAAACAACCTTGGTCGAAGGAGAAAAAGAGCACAACGCGCGTTGAGTGTGGAGTATGCAATATCATAGCTTCAGAGATAAGTGGAGTCTTCTTATCAGCATCATAAGTAGGTAGTATATATGTCTACGAGAGGGAAGCATTTAGAGTTGCTGCAACAAAACCTTGCCCGGAAAACCCAGTGGGAAAAAACCGTGGTCGAAGGGAAAAGATGAGCAAAAGCATATATGTTGAATCAAAACATCTTCAGGATGTAGTATAAGTGGGGCGACCATGCTAAAGATGTGCCTCGTTAAAACCTTGCCAGGTAACAAAACCCAGTGGGACAAAATAACCCTGGACGAAGGACAAAAAGAGTACACGATGGTCAAGTGGGTATACTTCTGGATACTCCCCCTGATTTCAACATCTCCTTTGTGTCTCCCAAACGTGGTGTTTCTCTCGTTGCCTCATTAAAAACCTTTGCCGAGTAGTAAAAAACCCTGTGGGATAAAAATAACCTCGGTCGAAAGGGAAAAAGAGCACAACACACTCTTCACGTTTCGAGACCATATATGTAGACATCTCCCCCTCTGATTGATCTTTGAGGAGAGTCTTTTATTGCTGATTTTATGCTTGATGTTGTCGCTTTTGATGCAGCCTTGCTTCATTTGTTTCAAAATAAGCAGCATTATCTTAAATGCTTGTAGGCTCATCTGTGGTAGACTTCAAACTACAACTGTTCGAACATGCGTAACTATGGATCCAGTCCATATACATTCACGAACTACTTCGTGAAGAGCAATACTCTCTGCATTGTTCGAAGATATAGTGACTAAGGTCTATTCTGTAAACCTTCAAGATATCGCGGTCTTACCCATGGTGAACACTTTACCAGTCTGGGAAGGCCTTTGTATGGGTCAACAGATACCCAATATCAGCAAAACCTTCCAAAAACACTTATGTCATTTTGGGGTAGGGATAGAAAACGCAGGCCAGCGTTTGGTGGCGTTTCTGGTGTGTGATGGGTCTGATTCCATCATCTCTTTGTAGGGATAGAATAAGCCCATATCGATCGTACATCTCAAGTATCGAAAGATATCTTTTACACCAATCCAATGGCGTCGCGTTGGCGCAGAGCTATACCTTTTAGCTAACAAGTTTATGTCAAAACGAGATGTCCAGTCTTGTGCATTGAGCTAAGTACAATAATGCGCTTATTCGCACTTCTGCCTCTTGCACATCTTTGTCTGATCATCCTTCAGACAAAAGATGATCCTTTTTAGGATCAAGACTACGAACGATCATGGGGTGCTTGAAGGCTTGACCTTTTGTTAAAATGCCTAAGCATCTATCAACACGGTGCTCAAGTTCCAAACTGAGGCATAATCGTGTTCCCCCAAAATCCTTCATCTCAAACTCGGATTTCAAGTGTTCAGCGGTTTCCCTTAACTCTTTAAGGGCTTCTAATGAAGATCATGTCCAACATGAAAACCGCGATAGAATCCGAAACTTGTTATGGAAACGCGCGGGCATATCCCTTCCCAATCAAGTAGTCACTTTTAGCGAGCGTTTCAACTCTATTGCAAACGCGCTCCGTGGTCTAGAGCCACTTGATTTGGGTAACTAAAGTTTCACTATGAACTTTCATGTATATTCCATATCTAGATCCCCATAGAGATACATAGTGACCACATTTATAAGCTGCATGTTCAGTTATTTGGAAACTACCAAACTGACAGGGTAGTGGAGTGCAATGACATCCATTACGAGAGAATATGTCTCATCGTAGTCAATTCCAGGGCGTTTTGTGAGAAGCTTTGCGCCATAAGGCGAGATTGCCATCTCTTTTTCTCAACACGCTTTCTAACGAAGACCCATTAGTCAATAGGTTTTTATGTAAGAAGGTGTTGGCATCACTGGCTCAACGACCTTCCTCTTCGTTAGAGAATCTTACTTAACCTGGATCGCATCTTTCCATTTAGGCCAAATTTCTCTACGTTGGTATTCATGCTTCAACGGAGCGTGGTTCGATATCATCGATCTCAACAAACTCATGTGCATCAAAATGCGCAAATACATCATCAATTATGATGGAGTTTCTATTCCACGTCTTATGTACACTAGTGTGATTTTCATAGAGCTCTATATTCTCGGAAATAGGTTCTGACGTTGAGGCGTCCCCCAACGATAACCATAATCCGGAAGATACTCATAAGACGGATGTTGAGTGTCGATGATCCAAGGATTGTGCCAAAGTATCCTTCGAATCCACAGGCTTCCCAAGCATCTTAGCTGGGGCCATGGCCTGTAACACCAGAGTGCCACTTTCTATGGTGTTGGCGCCTTGCCTACCTCTGTGTAGGGTGGTGCTATGTCCTCTTATTGGGACGTCCTTCCTTGCAGGCATTTTTGCAGCAAATGTGTGTGATCTCATCACTTTTAATAGGGATCGAGATGAGACATAGTGGGGACAGACCACGACAATTCCTGTCGTTCCTGCTGAACATTCGAGTTCTTATCTCCCCCTAACGATGGGAAGACTGTCTCATCAAAGTGACATCCGTAAATCAAACGGAAAGGAGATCGCCTTGCAAGGGCATTAAGTGGCGAACGATTGTTGGAGTCTCAAATCCAACTAAGTTGCTCACTTATTGGTAAGGACCTACCATAGGCGCTGTGGCAGCGCAATTGGCACATAAATGGCTCACTCGAATGTGTGTAAGTACAAAATATTTGTACCCAGTCACTAGCTGTAACGCAGATATACATTGAGTGGCGGTAGGTCATAGAGAAATTAGCATAGTTGTATGCGATATTGCATCTCCCCAAGCGGATATAAGAAGATTGGTGCGTATCACCAATATCTGAACTACCATCGTAGTTATGTCCGCGAGACCTTTTGGGCGTGTATATGGGAATGTGATGTCTAACATCAGTCCCTTTGCAATAACCATCGAAAGTCTTCGATGTAAACTCTCTAGCATAGTCAAATCTATTTGACTGAATGATGAATCTGGGGGGTGAGCCCATTGTCATATGATTTGTGCTAGGAGTATAGCATACGTAGCTTTTATAGATGGACAATGGCACAACACGTGATTAGTGTGTTTGCGTGTCAACCAACATCATGAGATATTCAAACGTCCGCAAGTTGGTTGAATAGGTCCATAAATATCACCTTGGATTAATTGTAAGAATGGTATATTTTCTTTAGTGTCCTTTGCATAGGATGGTCTCGATCCTATCTTTGCTAAAGAGCAAGCTTTGCAAAACGAAGTAACTCTTTGGACCAATCTTTGGTTCATACTTCTTTTCGTTTTGAGGAATGGATGTCCGTGAAGTCTTTAATATATGGAACATCATATCACGACCTGGATATCCCAAACGGTCTTGCCAAAGCCTATATGTGTCAGAATCCCATAAGTCATCTCTTATGACATGGTTTGATTCAATGACTCGAATAGTGGTTGCATGCAACCCACTAGAGCGACACATAAGTTTCTCTAATACTCGTTTATGTCCGTAGTCATTAGAGGCAATGCAAAGGAACTCTTGTCCATTCTTACAATGTGTTTTCACATGAAAATCATTGGCTCTTATATCTTTCAAGTAATAAAGTTCGGAAATTAACACATGTCCATGATATTGAATAATAATGCGACACTTTATTAATAGCCAATGATTACATCAAAGTTTCCAAAATCTATTCCAAAATAAAATCAAACTTATACAAATTGTAATTGCCAATCCGTTTGGTAATTCCAATGAAATATGACCAGGGAAGTAGAGAGATGTTGGTGGAGCGAGGCTCGCTTAAATACCCCGATCTCAATTACTTTCCTAGACATCATACTTCATTGGGTACGCCACATGAGAAAGAGTCAATACAATTGTCATTTGTTGACTAAGGCACATTTGCCGTTTTATTGGAAAATAGAAAAGGACTATTCTAATCAAAGTCTGCGGCATCCTCGTGCTCTTTACAACTTTGAAGTCCTCAGTGGTGAGAGTGATATCTTCACCATCTTCATCTTCAGCAAGATTGATTTCTTGCTCTCTCAATTGCCTATACTCCTTGTAGCTTGCGGCTAGTTGGGTACTTGCATGGCATTGCTTGAACCAATGCTTCAATTGATCCATATGGTATCACATCAAGATAATTACTTGAGCAGCATGCTTTGTGGGTGTTCGTTGGAACACAAGGCCCTGGTTAGGTGCCTGTATTATGGGCAATATCCCTCTCGTAGTGAGATGGTTCTCAACGTTGGTTACCCAGCCATGGTATTCCGAGCCTGTTGAGTCAAGCATTGGAAAATCGAGTCTAGGTTCATTCGACATCCTGAACAATAGGAAGATAAGATATATTAGTTTCGGAGTTTAAACTTCCACGAAAACTAAAATAATAAGATTTCTGAGCTATGCTACCAAGAAATCAATTTCCAAGAATATTTGGATTTAGATGAAAACAATGATGTTTGCGGATGCTCTTAGTCCGATTATTATGAACACTCTTAGTTCATTGATTTACGAACACTCTTAGTTCGTTTAGAGTGAATCCCCACGATTCCACTTTTAGTCCATAAATTGATGTTTTGCAGACGCTCTTAGTCCGATTATTATGAACACTCTTAGTTCATTGATTTACGAACACTCTTAGTTCGTTTAGAGTGAATCCCCACGATTCCACTTTTAGTCCATAAATTGATGTTTTCCGGACGCTCTTAGTCCGATTATTATGAACACTCTTAGTTCATTGATTTACGAACACTCTTAGTTCGTTTAGAGTGAATCCCACAATTCCTGCTTTTTGATTACAAGTCCCTGAAAAGAAGAGAAAAAGGAATACAAACTCAAAACAGGAACTTTAATCTTTAAAACTTACTTGTTGAAATTCGGAGCAAATTTGCTTCTGAACAGATCGCACTTCAAATGTTATACAGGTCTCAAAACTGCTCCAACAGGGCTGAAATTTGGAGATAAGATATAAGAGACAGAGATTAACAACTTTGATGAAGAAATGATTTTGATTAGATGTCCCGAAAAGGACGTTTATCGGCGTGCAAGCAGGTTGATCTGCACAGGAACGATCATACTGAATAGCTCCCACTTTGAATGGTGTACATGTCTTAAAACGACTTCAACAGGGCTGAAATTTTGAAGTCAGATAGAAAAGACATATATGAAGAACTTTGATGAAGAAAGTATTTTGATTAAAGGTTCTGAACAAGATGTTTCAGGGTGTGCAAACAGGCTGATCTGCACAGGAACGAGCGTGCTGAACAGCTCCCACTTCGAATGGTGTACAGGTCTCAAAACTACTCCAACAGGGCTACAATTTGGAGGTCAGATAGAAGAGACATAGACGAACAACTTTGATGAAGGAAGGATTTTGATCTGAGGTCCCTATCAAGATGTTTCGGGGCGTGCAAACAGGCTGATCTGCACAGGAAAATCACTTAAAAGTGTTTGGCAGGTGACTCGGCAGCTGCTGCGCAGCTTCTCGGCAGCTGCTGCGCAGGTCGCTCGGCAGCTGCTGCGCAGGTCGCTCGGCAGCTGCTGCGCAGGTCGCTCGGCAGCTGCTGCGCAGGTCGCTCGGAAGCTGCGCAGCAGCTTCTCGGCAGCTGCTGAGCAGGGTCTCGGCAGCTGCTGAGCAGGGTCTCGGCAGCTGCTGCGCAGGTCGCTCGGCAGCTGCTGCGCAGGGTCTCGGCAGCTGCTGCGCAGCTGCTCGGCAGCACTTGGCAGCGGTCTGGTTCTGTTCAAAAATTCCGGCGGCCGGTTCAGGCCTTTTCCGGCCGGTTCCGGCGATTCTGAGGCCGGTTCTGGGCTTCTGGGATCAATGGCGTTGATATGAGCTAGGTTTTGGAGGTTTTTTGTAGGTTTGGAAAAATGACTTCGATTGATGATGAACTCTACTCTTGTCAATTTTCGATTCTAATTCTAGAGCAACTTCGTGCTGATAACGTGTTTAAGGATAATCAAAATTGACAGAGAGAGAGAGAGAGAGTTTCGATTCAGAGAGAATGAGAATTCATGTGTATTATTCTTCTCACAAAGGAATGTATTTATAGGAATACATAGCTAGTGTGAAAGCTCTATGAGAAACTCAATTTGGTAACAATCTTCTCTTGTTGATTGAGGGCTGCAGCTCCACATACTTGCATTCAATGATGAAATCTGTCATGCTTGTTGCCTCTTGGTATAAAGCATGTCACACAAGTCTTCATACACTCAAGTACCTATGTTTATACACTCAAGTACTTATTACATGATATAGACATTTATACTATGACTCATACATACTACAACATGAGTCATATATACTACAACAACAATAACATACTAGGCCTCACAGCTTCACAATGACCATCGGTTCAAATAAAGAATAAGGAAATTAAATCTATCAAATTATTTCAAATTAGTATAGTACTGAAATCAAGTGCCTCCTTACTTGGAAACCAAGATATACGCATCAATCCTTTGGGAGATGAAAACATTCAGTATGAGTGATATCCCTGATCGTATGTGCTCTCCATGTCTGAATTTTGGCTTCCCATTTCAAGGTCTGCATTAGCCTCTCCTCTTTCTCTTCTTTCTCTTCTTTCCTTTCTCCACTTCGATTTCCTCAGCCAGTGATTAACTAGCATCACACTAAGACCAATAAAAGCCGTTCCCAAACTGCCAATGCTCACAGCCAATAAAGCTACAAACACCAATTCTTTACGCTCACTATGTGGCAAGATCACCCATGTTGCTGTAACATAACTTGTTGCCATGAATGCAACAGCTACCCACATGACCTTGTGAGCAACCACCAATAGTCGTGTCAATGGCTTTCTCTGATAGGGGATGATACTGACAACAACAACAACTATGGAGAGTGATGTGAACAGCGCAACATGATTGCTTATTGCAAAGACCTTGAAAGCTGTTGTTTTGCCTGCAATTGACTTCCCTTTCATTAGTCCCTCCTGATAAACACCACCCGGGGGGTTGATACCAGCGGCAAAAGTAACTGTGGCGATCAAACTGGCAACTAGTATTATAGTGTTCCTTGCATTTTGTAATGCCTCTCTATGTGCCTTATGCTGCTTCCTTCGGGGTTCGTAAAAATTCTCACTAGGAGGCTTGTGTTGTGTCACCATGGTAGACACCATGGGCTCCGGCATTTGAAATTTATTGTCAAACACCCCCCTTACTGGATGTTGAGGCGATGAGTTGTTAGTCTGCGGTGATGGCAGATTAGGCGATGACCGACTAGAATGAGGTGATGGAAAACTAGATGAGTTTCTTGACATGAGTGATGAAAAACTAGATGGGGTATTGGATGCAGGGGAAGAACATATTTCATGATTTTTAGTGGTCAACTGCAATTCATGCTTTGTAACAAATTGGGCTCTTTTTGGCATGTTGTCAAGGAGAGTCACTGCATTGACTCTACCTGCATTTTCTGATTGAGATAACAACTCCGTGCTCCTTTTACCTCCTGCTTTCATGAAAATGGCTGCAAGATGCCGATTTTCTAGACTGTCCTTGGCCTGGTCAAGAATGTCAAGTGCTGTGTGTCCTCTGCAATTTCGACAGTTGATCTCCACTCGTGTTTTGTTGAGGAGGTACTCTGCTATCTGGAACAAAGGTGAATATACAGTTAAAAGCCGTGCATAAACTTTTTTTTTTTTTTTTGAGAATGGATATGCATAAACTTTAAAATAGTACTCAGAAGAAGGCACAAAATTCTCTCAATCTTATCTGCGTCATGTTGTAGCCAACACAAAAGTCCACGAAGGGACTGCAATGTACAAGACTAAGAGAGGCACTAGAACCATGACAAGTCAAAAGCAACTAATTTAACAAAAGTGCACACTCTAAGGCATCTCCAACAGAATAGCTAAATTCAATTTTTAGCTATATATAAGTATTTTTGAAGGAAAACTCAACTCCAACAGACTAGCTATAGCTAAGTTAAATTTAACTTTAGCTAAATTGGCTAGTTATATTTAGCTAGACAATCAAGAATAGCTAAAGCAAAAGTTATATTTCTCTCTCCTCTTTTGTCCACATGTCAATTTACAATTCGATAAAATATAATATATGACTTTCAAATAGTTACTACTGCTGGAGCATCATTGTTAAATCAATAGCTATATTTCTTAATTTTAGCTAAATTTAACTAATAAGTAACTTCTACTGTTGGAGATGCTCAGGGACACAAAATTTCATTTGTTTCCATTAACTTGTATTCTAAATTCTGAATTCTAAATTCTAAATTCCAGATCAAAAACCAAACAATATTGTTTAAAACATAGTAATATCTCACCTGATGTTGTGCTCCAGAAACTGCAAGATGTAAGATGGTGTTTCCATCACGATCTCGACAACCAAAGAGATTCATGCCATTGCAGACAAGGATCAAGAAAACTAAAGCATCATATAGGCCAAATCTCACAGCCAAGTGAAACACTGTCTCTCCATCTTTTGTGCCTAAATGAAAAGATGCAGGAGCCATGAAGACAAATCCTTCAATGACTGAAGCTCTGTAGTTTATCGTTGCCAAGTGCAACGGTGTGTAACCATTGTTATTGTATTGCTGAGCAAGTTTTGGATCGAGCCTTAAGAGTGCCCAGGTTATCTCCCTGTGTCCTTTTTCAGATGCATAGTGCAATGGTGAGTTTCCATTCTCATCAATCCTAGTTGCAAGGCCAGGACAAACACGTAACAACTCTCTAACAACATCTGCACCAACAAAACTAATTTCACTATATGCATAACAAAAGTTGAGTACATAAACCAAATATCCCAAATAAAATGTAACTTTTCATGTCAGAATGAGTACAGGAGATCGAGAAGAGAATTGTACTACTTACCTATGTGTCCACCAAACACAGCAGCATGGATGCAAGTTTGATCAATCCCATCTTCGATCAAATCCAGCATCCCAGGCTCATTCAGGAGGACATTCACCGCATCAACATGGCCATAGCTGCAAGCCAAGAAAAGGGCACTCTTGTTTTCGGTGTTAAGCTTATGAGCTGCCCCAGGATTGGCATTTAGTAACAGCTTCAAGATCTCGGCATTCCCTATTTGACAAGCTTCATGAACAGGAGTCTCCAGGCCCTTATTCTCAGCAGCAACCATTTCAGGGCGTGACGTGACAATTTCAGACACCATGTCAGCATGACCAAACTTTGACACAAGGTGTAACGGTGTGTTCCAAGTATCAGCTTCTCTCTGCTCAAGAATTCCTTTGTTTTTTTTGACTAACCGGCTAAATGTGGGTATGTCATTTCTCTTAATTGCCACTAAAAGTCTAGAATCCATTGTAAAACTTTCCTAGGACTCTACTTTAATTGTTCTATAGAGGACAATAAGTACACAAACCACTTCCAAACTACTATAAATAGCTAAGAACCGGAAGTTGCTTGGAAAATAAACGTTGACGAACAAATAAAGTCTTAACATTTGAGTCGATGCAACAGCTGGGTGGAAACGCTCGACTCAAGTGTAAGGGATCGTGTCCACAGATTACTTAGAATCCTCAAAGAAATTACATGTTGACAAAGAAAGTATGTATTATCCACTATGTCTATCAGCAATAGAATAGAAAATCAGAAACCAAAAAACAACGCATGGACAAGAAAGATAGAGCCAAGAAAAGAAGCTACTATCAATCTCGGTGTGGTAGTTGTTGATGATTCGGAAATGTCGTACTGAAGCGATTTCTCCACAATGTCATTCTTTCCTGGAAGCATAGTTGCTACAATCTCATACAAGGCCAAAGCTATTGCAGCAAATGGGAGGAAACAAAACTGAAAATGAAGTTTTGGAAAAAGCATGGGGTTTCAGGAAACGACATTTAGGGCCCCAAGCCATGCATAAGTCCATTGGGAAACTTTAGTTTAATTACTAAACGCGTGGGATAAGAAACATAATGATTTGTGAACAGTATGTAAACGCAGGCAAAGTGGCAAACACGTAGGAAAGGAATTAATGACTTCAGTATTTGCCAACCCAAAACTACAAAACGATAAGCTCGATGCAATTTGGAAGAAATTTGCATACATTGCTGAAACAATATACTCTAAAAGTGAATTGGAAGAGGCCACTCTTACCTAGCAATTCATCGTGTTATGGTGCAGAATAGAGAATGAAACATACTGAAGCAGCAAATACGGCAACCATTTGCCAAAACTGATCGAGTAATTTCTTCAATATTGTATCTTTCATGCATATTCATACAACTTGTTTGCAGGGCGCTCTGTGTCAGTTTATCACAGTGACAGAACATGTCACCGCCTCTGAGAAAGGTAACTAAAGTTTTTTTTTTTTTTGGAGTAACGTGGGTTTATGTTTAGAGACAATACAACTTGTTATGTTTTTGAGCCACTATTGGTTTTGTTCTTCACAATGCGGATGGTAATCCTCTGTTTGTAGCTAATAGAAAGCTTGGGCATACTTCTGTACTTGTGGCTGAGGCAACGGCTTTACGAGACGGTTTACATACTGCCCTTCTGCATCAGCATCCCAATTTAGTTGTGGAAGGGGATTCCAAGCTCTTATTGGATTGTGTTCAAGGCAGATGTCAGATCCCTTGGTGCATCAGGACTCTAATTAATGACATCAAGTAGCTCACTCTTCACTTTCAATCGATCATTTTCTGTCATTATCGATTTTGTAGAGATTTTGTAGAGATTTTGGAAGGGGTGTTTGTAGAGATTTTGTCTTTTAGTTGTTGTACTTTTTCTGTCATAAAAAAAATCCGAATTGAACTTGTTTAGTGTTTTTTTTTTAATCAATATTTCAATGATCTTATGTTATTGAACTCAAAAATTTTCATTTCAAGTTTATATTAGTTCTTTGTTAGCATAAAAACTTTGTACTAAATAATTACTCTAAATCATAAGTGAAATATAGCATGTCACACTATTATAATCTAATTGTAAATAGTCACCTTTTGAAGGGGATTTGGATCACACTTTTGACTGAAATATGACTTTATTTTGTTGAACTATGAAACTTGTACATCAGATTACATTAGTTTCATAGCTGATCCTCCCATTGATGAAATGAATGATTCATTCAGAACGAGTGGGATTTCTGATCCACACATATCCATTTCTGCAAGACCAAAAAAAAAAAAAAAGAATAAGCTATCATTTTGATTTTATTGTCTCTAATTTCACTCAATCTAGTCCAGGAATTTGTAGGGACTCCCCTTTTCAGCATTTGTTGTGGAAATTGTGAGCCTCATCAGATTAGGTGTTGAAAAAGTGGTGTCTCCTATAGACACCCTCAGTAAGTAACGCGCGAATTTAATGGATTAGATTGAATAAAATATCAGAGAATATGAATATCATTGATAAAATGAGAAACAAAATAACCCGTCTAATATCATTTGATCTAGTGACATAAGTCTCAAATTTGTAAGACTCATCTATAATTACCTAGTTTGACTCAAGAAAATATGGGTATTTGTAATTAAAGTAGAAGGGCATTATTGTAGCAGGAGCGAAGCAAGTCGGAAGCACTAGCTCTGAGGGCAGGGCTTCTAAAAGCAAAAGAAAAGAACATCAAGAAAGTAATGGTGGAGAGTGACTCCAAATTACTCACCGACTGTGTGCTAAACAAATGCAGCACCCCTTGGAGAATAAAGACCATTATTCAAGACATTAAGAAGATTGCGAGCTTTTTTGATCACTTCACTATTAACCATGTATTACGAGAAGCAAATTTTTTGTCGCATTGTCAGAGTGACCAATTGGGTTTTCCCCAATTTCGGTTACGATAGCTTATTTCTTTTCGTTGCTCTTGTAGGGAGGTTTGGTTTGGTCCCCCTCCTATGTTCCTTTTTTTCTTCTTACTCTTTTATTAAATTTGTTTGGCTCCAATTTTGTTGCAGCTGGTCAACAGTCTCTTTTCTTGCGCGGGCGTGCCAGCACCGTTCGGGTGCGGTCGTCGGGGGTGTCCCTTGACCTGACTTCTTTCAAGCGATTGTAGACGAGGAGAGCACCAACCTCGTCGCGGGATTCTTTGTGCCTTGTGGTAAGGACTTTGCTGTAGTTTCTTCTTGTTCACACAATCGATACTCAATATTGCAGATTGAGCAGAGCGAAATCACCGGGAAGTATTGAGATCTTGCTAAAGCGTGACTTTAGCTTGGCTGGGTTGCTAGGGCGTTACCCTTGCTTGGCTGGTTCTGTAACCGTTGTGGTCGCGGCACTACCGTCGGCTCCCGAGGAGACTAGGACCGAAGCACGTTGACAGAGGGTTTGGTGGCACTGAAAGTCGGCTTCTGAGAAGACTAGGACTAGGAGTGTGATCACCGGTAAGAGAAAGAGAAAGAGAGGGAGAGGAGTTGCTCTTAGAGAGGTTTGCTCTAGAGAGAACTTAGATCATCTTAGAGATGTTGTTGTTGTATGTGAATGTGTGTGTTAGAATGAGAGGAGAAGGTGTTTATATAGGGAAGAAAAAGAGGAGTGAAATGATGAGTGGAAGAAAAATAATGAAAGTAGATCTAAGTTCACTTGTAAAATATGGAAAAGATAGAGAAAAGATGAAATGAAAGCAAAGCATGAAGGTGCAGCAACATGGAAGTGGTGATGATCTATTAAAGAGATTGTAGAAGAAAAATATATCCAAGGAAAAAGAGAAAAGCATCTAGCTTTCTTCATGTGCGTAGGAAACATGAACATGTGAATATTGAGCTGGTTTTAGGTCAGTTTCTGCCCCTTTATTCCTTCAATTATTTCTCCAACAAGACTTCATTATATACCTTCGACTTCTTCATATGAAATGTTCCACTATGAGTGTAGATCATCCTGACAAATTTTCAGATTTTTATTCCATGTGGTTGGGCCGAAAATGCTGCTGGACCTCTTACAGGTCCAGTTTTCCAGTTTTGCTTCTGTAGAAAATTGGGCTGATTGTTTGAAGGCCTTCCACTCAAAAACAGCTCTTGCACTCTTCATAAGAAATGATCATTGGGCTGTCTAGAATGGATCTGGAAAGTTTCAGCACATTTCGATTTCATTTGGTTAGTCTGCCACCCCTCCTTCCTTGTCTAGCTCGGTTTTTCCTAGCCGAAGTAGGAAAATGTGCTAAAGTTGACTTTTCATGTTTCCATAGTAGGCTTTATTTAGCCTCTAAATATATATTTCGAACTTGTCGACAATATATAGCTTGAGCCACTGACATTGGCTCAATTTCTCCAACACATGCCTTGTCAGGCCAAAATGTTCATTTTGGGTCCAAACATTGCCCCCCAGACCTCGAAGTCAAAGGTCCTCGTCTTGACTAAAGAGGTCTTGAATCAACACTACTCTTATAATGTCGTTGCTCCAAAGCCACTTGTATTGGCTTGACTAAAATTACTTGAACAGTAGCCTCTCTCCCTCTTAATTATACATAGTGAGCATACATATATTAATCGCCAGTCTTCCTTCGCGAACCATCCTTTGCGAGGCCATGTAATTAAAACCACTTCGCTGCCAACAATTCGCAACCCAGCTTTCGCCACAATTATTGGAAAAATATTGATTTGAACTCCTCCACTGCTAATACCATACTAGGCATATTAAATGCCTCTTGCATATGTGCCCAGACCAATACCAATGGCCTCTTAAGTATATTAGCAAGTTCCAGCCACTATTAGGCAAGAACACAATTTTTTGCATCCTCCGCGACGCACAAATTTGAAACTCTTTTTGTATTTTTGTATTTTTGTATTTTTTTTTTTTTAATTTTAATAAGACATTGTGAATCAAGGTTTAGACATGCGGCCCAAGTATAGTCGCCTAGACACAAATTTTCTTTCAAATCCTTTGGGCAACCTTACTGAAATGGCCAGGTGGGGGAGGGCGAACAAGAGAGGCAGAATCCATTTTGGCATGAGCTACTCCCACATAGTGGTTTATGCCCATTTGCACGCACTTCTGGATTCAAGAACCTGTCATGAACGTTGTCCCCTTTCTAGACACCATTTCACATAGGCTATACTTACTAAGATGAGAAAGGTCATAAGTGTGAAGACAGTTCAAACAAGTGTTAATAAAAGCCGCCCTTAACCTTAAGGGACCTGAACTAGGCACCAATAAGGAGTTTAGGCCAATATTAACAAAAGAGACTTCACCTATTCCGTTATGATTCACAACCCCTTTACCAAATTCAACTTCTTCTTTTTTTTTTTTTTTTTTTTTAACTATGAAAATAAAGGTAAAAATGAAAACTGAAAATTGACAGGAAATTTAAAAACAAAGAAAGAAGTTAGCAGCACTATATTTGGCTAACCTCCAGAAGGCCACGGGGGAGGCCATCTATGCTTCACTCCAAGCTCCGATGTATCAAAATTTGTAGGGTAAAAATCCCTCCTATGAGAGCTTGTAGAAAAAGAACAAAGATACTTCTCGTTGAAGAATTTGGAGGAATTTGGCTCGTGAGAGGGGTATTCTTGCCCCCCAAGTATCTTTGTTGGTTGACGAGACATGATCTCCAATTGTAATTTGGAAGATGACGGTGTCCCAAGATCGGCTTTGTCGCCAACTGTCGCCAACTTCTCTTGATCAAAGGGATGATCATGGGTCATATCTTGCCCCCCATGCATCTGATCAGTAGCCACATATTTGGCTTGATCAGTGGAGACATCAGATATTTGTTCAGAGACAATTTTCTTGTCTGAAGAACAATCTTGTTGATGACGTTCTCCATAAGTAGCCTCTATGTAAGGCTGTGATTCACCAGTGAGGCCATTAGGTTGATTGCCACCTATAGGCAAATCAGCCTCATAAATGACCTCTTCTCGAGCGTTCTGCTCAATTTCTAGGTCCCAATCGCGAAACCTCTGCTTTGTTTTTGCGATCAAAATGGCCATGTCCCTGGCTTGCTTTTCTTTATTCCTCTCGATGTTGGCCATGATGATCGCGAGCTGTTCATCAATGCTTGCCCCCTCTGGGATGGGAATAGGCATAAACTCATCATTAATGGTGGTATCGCCAATGGTGGCAACATTGTCCATCAATTCACTTTAGGAATTTCTTTTGGTAAAGATTTTCCCCTGGCATCTCAATGATGACGAAAAAAGACTCTAGTATAATCCCACCGGGCGTGCCAAAATGTTTGTTTTGAAGCCCGGTGGTTGAATGTCTTAAAAAAAAAAAAATTCTAACCTTGTCCCACTGGGCGTGCCAAAATGTTTGTTTTGAAGCCCGGTGGTTGAATGTGCTTCAAGAAAAAAAAAATTCTAACCTTGTCCCACCGGGTGTGCCAAAATGTTTGGCTCCAATTTTGTTGCAGCTGGTCAACAGTCTCTTTTCTTGCGCGGGCGTGCCAGCACCGTTCGGGTGCGGTCGTCGGGGGTGTCCCTTGACCTGACTTCTTTCAAGCGATTGTGACCTGACTTCTTTCAAGCGATTGTAGACGAGGAGAGCACCAACCTCGTCGCGGGATTCTTTGTGCCTTGTGGTAAGGACTTTGCTGTAGTTTCTTCTTGTTCACACAATCGATACTCAATATTGCAGATTGAGCAGAGCGAAATCACCGGGAAGTATTAAGATCTTGCTAAAGCGTGACTTTAGCTTGGCTGGGTTGCTAGGGCGTTACCCTTGCTTGGCTGGGTTGCTAGGGCGTTACCCTTGCTTGGCTGGTTCTGTAACCGTTGTGGTCGCGGCACTACCGTCGGCTCCCGAGGAGACTAGGACCGAAGCACGTTGACAGAGGGTTTGGTGGCAATGAAAGTCGGCTTCTGAGAAGACTAGGACTAGGAGTGTGATCACCGGTAAGAGAAAGAGAAAGAGAGGGAGAGGAGTTGCTCTTAGAGAGGTTTGCTCTAGAGAGAACTTAGATCATCTTAGAGATGTTGTTGTTGTATGTGAATGTGTGTGTTAGAATGAGAGGAGAAGGTGTTTATATAGGGAAGAAAAAGAGGAGTGAAATGATGAGTGGAAGAAAAATAATGAAAGTAGATCTAAGTTCACTTGTAAAATATGGAAAAGATAGAGAAAAGATGAAATGAAAGCAAAGCATGAAGGTGCAGCAACATGGAAGTGGTGATGATCTATTAAAGAGATTGTAGAAGAAAAATATATCCAAGGAAAAAGAGAAAAACATCTAGCTTTCTTCATGTGCGTAGGAAACATGAACATGTGAATATTGAGCTGGTTTTAGGTCAGTTTCTGCCCCTTTATTCCTTCAATTATTTCTCCAACAAGACTTCATTATATGCCTTCGACTTCTTCATATGAAATGTTCCACTATGAGTGTAGATCATCCTGACAAATTTTCAGATTTTTATTCCATGTGGTTGGGCCGAAAATGCTGCTGGACCTCTTACAGGTCCAGTTTTCCAGTTTTGCTTCTGTAGAAAATTGGGCTGATTGTTTGAAGGCCTTCCACTCAAAAAAAGCTCTTGCACTCTTCATAAGAAATGATCATTGGGCTGTCTAGAATGGATCTGGAAAGTTTCAGCACATTTCGATTTCATTTGGTTAGTCTGCCACCCCTCCTTCCTTGTCTAGCTCGGTTTTTCCTAGCCGAAGTAGGAAAATGTGCTAAAGTTGACTTTTCATGTTTCCATAGTAGGCTTTATTTAGCCTCTAAATATATATTTCGAACTTGTCGACAATATATAGCTTGAGCCACTGACATTGGCTCAATTTCTCCAACACATGCCTTGTCAGACCAAAATGTTCATTTTGGGTCCAAACAAAATTCAAGTAAGGGGCATGTCTCTTATTTGCTTCAGCTAAAAAAAAAAACATGTATTACGAGAAGCAAATTTTTTGATCGATGCCCTTAGCTAACTTAGGACATACGAGAAGTTCCGGTGATTATTGAGGAAAGCAAGTTTCCCCAATCGGTTAGAAATGTGGTCTTGTTTGACCAAATAGGAATGGGTTGACTAGAAGCTCTGGTTTGTAAACTCTCTGTACTTTACGTTTTATCAAAAAAGATGAGAGAAAAAAAAATGTTGAAGGGCACTGTCCTTATTTAAAGGGTATTGTCCGTATGGAGAGGGGTAATGGGTAGGCACCAGGCACAGGCCACAGGCCGCACAATCAGTTTGATATATATATATATATATATTTTTTTTTTTTTGCCCTTTTCTTTTTCTTGCAAATTTAAAAGGGTTTAGGTGGTAAAACCCAGGCCGGTCAGTCTCAAGTCTCAAAGACTCAGACTGATGTTTGGAGTCTCGGTCAAACTTTTTAGCTCTCAGCCTCTCACGTTCTCTCAGAGACTCAGACCTTAATCGGTCCATCTCTTCTCCTTCTTCTTCTTCTTCTAAAAAGGCCTTAATTCCAGACTCAAATACAATCTGTGAACACTTTTAATTCCTGAAATTGTAAGTATGTGTTCAATTCAGTCAATTGAATTTGGGGCAAATTTTAGGGTTAAGAATTGATGTCGAATTCAATTTGGGGCAAATCTCAGACACATGAGCCAAGCCTTGGGCATAGACAATCATAATTGTTTCTTCAATCGCATATCATTTAGAGGTAATTAAACTCTTTTTCTTTGGGATTTTCTTTTGTTACTTGGGTTCTGCAGTTTTGCTACTCTTGTTCTTGTGTTACTTGGATTGATACTTAGATACTTTGATTAATTGATGACTGTGGCGCTGTGGTGTTCTTTTGATTAGAAGATGACTGATGCTCCGAGCTTGGTTGGTTAGTTGGTTTGATACTTTGATTAATTGATTATAGTTTTATTTTTTAGATTAAAAGATGTCTAACCTTAGTTTGATTAAATGGAGTTAGTCATTGAGTTCTGAGAAGAAAGAGAGAAATGGGTATGGAACTGGTGTTGGAAGCAGTGATGGGATAAAGAGCTTTGACTTTAAAATTCCGGAGGAGAGGATCCATGGAGGACCTCTCATGTCACTGTTTTTGTGGTAATCCGTAAAATGCTATTGATGGCATCTGATAAATACTTGTTGGTGTTTTAGTATGTAAATTTTTTAGTATTGGGACACTTCGGTGATGCAATTGTGTATAATGTTTGCTCAATTATAGTTTGATTAATTTGTTTAACAACATTGCTGGTCCAGCGGTATGAACTGTTAGTATTCTTTCGTTTAATTTCTTTTGTTTAATTATAGTTTGGTTGTTGAATCCTTCATTGAATTGGTGTATTCCAGTAGTTCCAGCACCAAAAAAAAAAAAAAAATTGTTAAGAAATCCAAGCCCACCCAAGGTTTGAATCCTGGATCCGCCACTGTATTTGGTTGCTGAGAAATTGGGGCCTATGTAACTCTTTACATCACATTACGTACTGTTTTGATTTTCGTTGCAATAAAAGACCTGTGCTTTACTATATGTTTGCTAAAATGTGATTGCTTTTGTCCACAGTTTAGCCTATGACAGCATTTAGATCAAACCTGATCAAACAATGTGCGAGTTTAAGAGTCTCTGAATCCCCAAAACTGAAAGGACTCCTCTGTTTCCACCTCAACCCCCCAAGTTTCATAGATGCCAGCATCATCAAGACGGGCTTCGATCCCAACACGTACCGCTCTAATTTTCAGCTCAAGAACTTGTTAGAACGAGGCCAGTTATCTCGAGCACGACAGGTGTTTGAGCAGATGCCTCAGAAAAACACTTTCTCAGTAAACCTGATGATTTCCAGTTATGTCAACTGTGGTAATCTTTGTAAGGCTAGAGAGTTGCTTGACGGCATGGTTGAGCGTACAGCTGTAACATGGACAATATTGATAGGTGGGTATTCGCAAGCTGGTCAATACCGTGAAGCATTTAAACTTTACGCCGAGATGCATAGGTGGGGAACTAAGCCGGATTATGTGACTTTTGCAACTCTATTATCTGGATGCAGCAACATGGATGCTACAAAGGAAGTAGTTCAGGTTCATTCTCATATCCTTAAATTGGGATATCATTCTACACTCATGGTCTGCAATTCTCTGGTTGACTCCTACTGCAAATCACATTGCCTGGATTTTGCTTTTCGGCTTTTCAAGGAAATGCCTGAAAGAGATGCTGTTACATTCAATGCATTGATAACAGGGTACTCGAAAGATGGGTTGAATGAAGGTGCTATTAACCTCTTTGCTGAAATGCAAAATCTGGGTTACAAGCCTTCTGAATTTACATTTGCAGCAGTACTTTGTGCCGGTATCGGTTTAGATGACATTGTGCTTGGGCAACAGGTTCATGGTTTTGTGGTTAAGACTAATTTTGTTTGGAACGTTTTTGTGGGAAATGCATTGCTCGATTTCTACTCAAAGCATGACTATGTGGTTGAAGCAAGGAAACTTTTTGATGAGATGCCAGAGTTGGATTGTATTTCTTACAATATAATCATCTCCTCCTATGTTTGGGATGGGCAATTTAAAGAGGCTCTTGATCTTTTCCGTGAATTGCAGCTTACCAAATATGACCGGAAGCAATTCCCTTTTGCAACCATGTTGAGCTTAGCAGCGAATACTCTGAACATAAATGTGGGCCGGCAGATACATTCCCAGGCCATTGTAGCAACAGCTGATTCAGAATCTCAGGTTGGAAATTCTTTGGTTGACATGTATGGCAAATGTGGCAGATATACCGAAGCCAGAAGTATATTTGCTAGTCTGGCTGACAGAAGTACAGTGCCATGGACTGCACTCATCTCAGCATATGTTCAGAAGGGACTCCATGAAGAAGGCCTGGAACTGTACAATGAGATGCGCAGAGGAGATGTTAGTCCCGACCAGGCCACTTTCGCAAGCATTTTAAGAGCCTCTGCAAATTTGGCTTCACTCTCACTAGGAAAGCAGTTACACTCATCAGTCATCAGATTAGGATTCATTTGCAACGTTTTTCCTGCCAGTGCACTTCTAGATATGTATGCAAAATGTGGGTCCATGAAAGATGCTCTTCAGACTTTTCAAGAGACGCCAAAGAGAAATATTGTATGTTGGAATGCCCTGATCTCAGCTTATGCACAAAATGGTGATGGTAAAGGGACTCTTAGATCATTTGAATGGATGGTTCAGTCAGGTTTTGCACCAGATTCTGTTAGCTTCTTGAGCGTTTTGACTGCTTGTAGTCACTGTGGGCTTGTTGAAGAAGGACTACATTACTTCAACTCCTTGATGCATAACTCTAACATTGTTCCAAAGAGAGAACACTATGCATCAATGGTGGATGTGTTGTGTCGAAGTGGGAGATTTGATGAAGCAGAGAAATTAATGGCTCGAATGCCATTTGAGCCCGATGAGATTATGTGGTCGTCTGTACTAAACTCATGCAGAATTCATAAGAATCAAGAATTGGCAGAGAGAGCCGCAAGCAGACTTTTCAATATGGCCGAGCTTAGGGACGCAGCTGCTTATGTCAACTTGTCAAACATTTATGCAGAAACAGGTGAGTGGGAGAGTTTGAGGGAAGTGAAGAAGGCAATGAGGGAGAGAGGAGTGAGAAAGGTTACAGCGTATAGTTGGGTAGAAATCAAACACAACATTCATGTATTTACAGTGAATGACCATAGCCATCCAGAGAGTGGAAAAATTATGTCAAAAATTGATGAGTTGGCGAAGGAGATGGAAGAGGAAGGACACAAGGCTGACACAAGCTGTGCCCTTCACAATGAAGATGAGGAAATAAAAGTGGAGTCTCTTAAATATCACAGTGAACGATTAGCAATTGCATTTGCATTGATCAGCACACCAGAAGGTTCGCCTATAGTGGTGATGAAGAATTTACGAGCTTGCACAGACTGCCATGCTGCAATTAAAGTGATCACTAAGATTGTTGGGAGGGAAATAACAGTTAGAGACTCGAGCAGGTTCCATCATTTTAGAGATGGGCTTTGCTCCTGTGGGGACTTTTGGTGACATTTTTTCTAAACCGGGCATTATCATTTATCATATGTATGTGACCTGTCATATTTAAATTGCAACCCCTGTGAGTCTGTGTGCAATATTTAGCACATCTTCATGAAAAAAGGTAGGGCTTTCATTTGAGTTCAATTGAATCTCCTATATCTGCTATTTTAGATTTCTTTTTCCTCCTTCTGCCTTGGCCAAGTACTTCGGTAGTTTTGAATTTGTTTTCTATATGGGATTAATTATTCACTAAATTCAATTCCAATTATCAGTATTATCCATGGTGGTCTTGAAGAAATTTTTATTCCGATTTATACTTTGTCTGGTGGTTGCATCACTTTTGAAGATATGTTGTGTTTGATTGGTTTTGCCTCTAAACTGATACTAAGTTTCCAGGCAGTAATGTTATTCTACAATATTCATAATCCTACTTGGGGTTTGAATTAATATATTATCTGTGTCCTCTTTCAGGTAACACCAGTTTTGAATCTTGATATGGAGTTATTGCATGCAACTAGCAAGCGCCTGTTCATGACACCAATATTATTATTTGAAAAAATATGGTGAGATAACAGGGAGACTTGTCTTCTGTTCTGTTCTTTTCTCCTTTTTTAACTTTTTTATTAAGTTCATTTTAATCACCTTTTTCATTTAAAATTTTAACTTTTTTATTAAGTTCATTTTGAATCACCTTTTTCATTAAAATGCAACAGCAAGTATCTGAAACTATACAATTTATTTTCAGAAATAGGCAAAGCTAACATCTGATTCATTTTGTTTCTTTTGTTGACTGTGAGGAACACTTTAGGGTTGTGACAATTCCACTAGCCATTTGCCTGGTTGAGTTAGATGACTGTCCGCAGAGTAATTTTGAATTTTGAATTTGAATCACCAAAATGCTAACATTTTACAATTCAGAAGGTTTGCTCCACTTTTGATACCGGTGAACTTGATTAACCTATACATATTTATATAAACGACCAAAATTGTAGTTGTTAGATGTATTTTATACAACTTCAAAACAAGAGTAGTCGGAAAGGTAGGACGGTAGCTCTTTTACGTGTCTCTTCTATATAAATGACTGAATCTAGATATTTTTATAAAAAGTGGTTTAATTTCTCTTACTAATAAAATTCCTCTCTTCTGATCTCATTTGCTCAACCTACCCAGCCTCAGTGCTCTGCCCATCCAGCCATCTCTTCTCATAGTCGAACAGGACAGACAAATAGTGGAGATATGCTACTTTTCTGCAACATATAATGTCCCCAGAGGTAAGGACAAAGTTCCAATTGCAAATTTCCATGTCTTTTTATGATTCGACGTACCCAAATGCAGGAAGGAAATTTGTGTTTGATTTGTGATATGATTTACACATATTATGTTGTTTTAGTTCTGTTTTGGCACATGGGCATTATCCTGCCACTTGGGCACTTTTGTAGAACTTATAAAAACATTAAAAAGTAACAAAAGGTAATAGAAAATTAACCAACCAGAATAGTAGGCTTGCATATGTTGCTTGTTGGGCATTATGTTAGCTCAGTGGTTAGAGCACTCACTACCTAATGACGAAGTCATGGGTTCGAGTCACCATGGGGGTAGGAGTGAAATCCTTTGATCCTCTTTCAAAAAAAGTAAAAAAGAAAAAAAAAATGTTGCTTGTTGGGCATTATGTTCTGTGTATAAACTTTAATATGCTTTTTCTGTTTCATTAAAATTTGTTTTATGACTTTTATCATCCTTGCATCAGAAAAGGTAGCACAATATCAGCTCCAACTGTATATGATTGTTATGAAATTTTCATATTTCTTACTTCGTTTGTCTTCTGTTCTTCATCTCAATTGAGTGGTTTAGTACATGCCTAAACATATTGGGTTTGGTTAGCCCTGCTTCTGTTTGTTATATTTATTTTTGAAATATGTCTAATAGAATCTTGAAGAAAATGGTTATCTAACTATTTTAAGATATCTCATAAGCTGACAATTCTCATAGATAAAGATACTTGCTAAGGTTCTCAGACCCTATCAGCTAAAAAGTTGATGTTCCATTTCAGGATGTTGCCCAGGTGGGAAAAGTAGCTTGCAAACTGCAGCTTCCTCAATGGTTAATTTTTTTTTTTCAGTTTTCCATATGTGATGCCTTTTGAAGAATTTGCTTCTTCGAATAGATTGCCTACTATCACTGACGATGGTATCAAACATTGGGTCGCAATACTGAATAGAGAATACAGGCCAACAAGGAGTGCAGTGGGGAGTCTGCAATCAGCAGTTAATTTTGGTAATTAGGAGGATTTTAGTTGTAGCAAGTAGGAAGCCTAGCGTACAAAATCCAAGCTTTAAGAAATGATAATTGTGCATATGGGGATGCTCTGTGTAATCGAGATTAGTTTCTACTAATAAACTCATTAAAGCTACAAGGGTTCACGATTGTCATCTCATTTGTGAATGTTAAAGTTTACTTTGTTACAAATTTTGAGTAGTAATTACATACTGGAAACCTCCACATACAACTCCTAGGTATGTTTCAAGGTTGTCATCTCATAGTGATTAACTGATTAAGCAGGGTGGAGGATTGAGCTTAGTACTGGGATTTTAACCTCACAGAAAAAGAAAAATGTATTTTAAAATATTATCTACTTTCATTGTCCCTAATGACTAAAGTCACTAGACTACTTAAAATAATTTTAGAGAGTTTTTATGTTCATCAATCTTTTGTGATATGGTGACACATGCTCTTCTTGGCCATCCCAACCTGGGCGATGACACTTGCCTCTACGGCTCTAGTATCAACCACTGTCACTAGTGCGAAATTGTGATTGTAATGTAACAAATTATTGTACTATTTTTAGTTGACTCCAACCGCTTTGTTGCACAAGTTACGTGAGATGTCATTGAAATTATGCACAAGTTCGGTGGTATAGCAATGCAGCTCGCCCATCATGCCAAATGGTTTGCCTGTTTGGGTTTGCTCAATCGTTTTGTTTTGATTGTTTGGAGACAAAATCAGTTTTTTTTTTTTTTTTTTTTTTTGAAACGCAAAATCAGTTTTTAAATGATCCAGAAAATCTTATATATTAAGTCAATTTTCAAGAAAAATAATTAAATTATACAATTTATAATCTATATATAAAGGATTTGTTGGTAATTGATTAAATATCCAAAAAATTCAAATGAAATGTTAACGATTCAGTATCATTTAGTCTAGTGTCATAAGTCTCTCTTTTATAAATAAAGGTCGTGAGTTCGACTCATAAACAACTAGGGGAGTACCTACTCGATCTTATAAATGAACCTAAGCAAAAGCAAAAGCATTGAAAAAAAAAAAAAACACTCTTATCATATTGCAGTTATAATTTTTTCATTTGTTAATTGAAAAACGCTTATTGGCTTGTCAAGAGGCTAGTAGAGTAATGTGAAGGTAGAGGTAAATATATAGAAAATGTGTTATTAATTATAATTAACTAGTCTTATACATGTGCGATGCACTTGCTTGTTTATTATCTAAAATAATGAGAACGTGAAACTTAAGGAAATTCTTCTATGCACCAACATTGTAAATTACCCAACACAGTATAAAATGATCTCAACCCTTAATACTTATAATCAATTTTTTTTTTTTTTTTTTTTTTGTGCAAATAAAAAAGGGTTGAGGTGGTAAAACCCAGAGCACTCCGCCAAAGCCCTCTCTCCCAGTTCGCAGTCTCGACTCGACTGTTCTTCTTGGGCAGCTTTATCAGGTATATTCTGATTGAGCTACATCTCCCTTCTCTGATTGATTGTTGTGAAAGAAAATATGGGTCTTCGATTTCTCTGATTGAATGCAGAGCTTTTTGTGTAGCTCTCAAACAGAAGATGGCTTGGAGGCAAATACTGTTCCACACCAGAGCAATTTTGACTCCACATTCAACAACTGGGCTCGCCAGCTTCTCCACCAAATCAACCCCATACTTGGGTAAGCAAGCATTTTTTTTTTTTTTTTCACCTTCAGGGTTTAGTACCATTGGATTGCTTCTTCGTCTTTCATATAAGGGTTCCCATAATGATTGAAAAGTAAATTCTGGGTTTTAGGATTTTCCAGATTCGCATTTCTTCGAAAATACAAGGACATTGTGTATGTTGTTTAGTAGCTGTTTTATGACATTGGAGGTTTTGTTTGGATGCTTAGAAAACTGAATTGAGGTCATTTCAAAATGGGGTTTTGTGGTGCTCTTTATTTAGGTTTCATAAGCATTGTAATTTATTGCCCGCCCGTGCGAATATACAATGAGGTTTGATATGCTTTATGTTCTCTCGCCTTTGGGTTGCTGAGGAAGTTGGGGATAAAAAGGCTCAGTGAGGAATTTTTCACTGCTACTTAACATCACACTTGGGTTCTGTTTGAGCATTTTTGTTGCCACTTAGAAAGAAATGTGATTTGGTATCCAAAAAGTTTTTGCTTATGTTCACGGTTTAGTTAGTTGTTTTAGACCAAAATGGTGGGTGTCAAAATAATGAACATCTCCTGGAAGTGGAGTTTTGTTAGAATTGATGCATCAAAAGAGCAGTTTGAGTCAGTTGGAAATCTCAAATTGTGTTTTGCTGGTTCTTTTTCTTGCAGAGAAAGTCGGGATACCCGAATTTTTAAAAGGAATAGGCAATGGGGTGGAAGCTCATGTGGCTAAAATTGAATCTGAGATTGGTGACTTTCAGAAGCTGCTCCTCACTCGTACTCTCAGACTGAAGAAACTTGGCATCCCTGTCAAACAAGTAATCCATCTCAAATCTACATCACTTACTTTATGGGCACAAACACACCGTAGCACATGGAAGTTTGTTTTTACCATAACAGTAGTTATTACATTAGGAACGTATACAATTGCAGCTATACCAAGGCTCTGGTATTTGTAACCAAAAAGAGCTTTGGTATGCTCATTCTTGTTTGCTTATTGATTGGATCTCACTCAGTAATCTTTTATGCATTCTTTATTATTGGAATGAATGCGAACTATGCCCTTTTGGGAATGAAATTCCAAGGACTCCAATGTTGTAGACTTGTGGTTTCATTTCATCAGTTCAATTCTTCAATTGTCTAACATGGAACTTATTTAAACTTTGTTATCTGATTTCTGTTTTGCAGAGGAAGCTGATCTTGAAATACACCCACAAGTATAGGCTGGGACTCTGGAGGCCTCTAGCTCAGCCAATGAAATCCTAGTTATTTTAGAACTAGCATGTCCTTTACAGAAAAGTTGTCTGCTGCGAAATCACTGCTGCAAAATGTACGGAACCTAGAAAGAAGAGTGTTGCTTTCTTTAGATTCTAGTATTTCTTCACTTAAATTTCATGGACAAAGTTTGGCGATTTAGTGTATGGTTACTATGGTCAACTGGATTTAGTTGAGCAATCTACTTTGTAACTTCATTGGAGTACTCTCGTTGCATGCGGTGTCCATGTTCTATCTTCTAGCAACATGTTTTAAAGTTAGCCTGCAAAGTATAATGGCATTGAAGTCTTTACTGGCTTGCCCAACTGATTATCTGTGACAGTAATTTCATAATATCAAATCTCAACCTTTTCATATACTATACAGTTGAGCTGTTCAGAAATTTTCTTATATTGTTGAGTTATAAAAGAATGGTTGTACAATACAACATCTCAACCTTTTCCTGGCATGTTTAGTTCTCTTCTTTCTAGAATCGATATTAGCACTAATTCTTGGTTTCTGGCTCGTGGTCATTGACAATGCAATTCTATAGTTATTCAGAAGACAAGGATGGTTTTGCTGAGACAGTTTGTCTTTGCAATTTTGTCTTGCAGTATGAGGATTTGAGATGATACACCTGAATTTCTTCAAGATGAACTGTGCTATTAAATAGATTGTGCGCGTGTTTTACTTTTACCCCTATATTTTAGGTGTTGATAATGCTGATAAAGATCGAAACGAAATGGACTCAGTTGCCTTTTACTTTTGCCACATGAGAAGAACCAGGAGGAGACTACCTGAAAAACAATAGCTCTTTGTTTCAGTCGGGTGCTATCAGAGTCAGGTGCAGATTGCACAGCACAAGTGTGTGTGTGCGTGTAGGTGGGTCACATTGACTTCTAAAATTAAGTTTATGAGTCTCTATTATTCCAATCATAATGGGGTTATTAATGTTCGGAGTAATAATCTACTAAGTGAATAAAAAAAATTTTAACTTCCCAAAGATCTTCCTTGGCAAAAAGAAACTTCCAAAAGATCTTGTGTTATAATTTACTGTAACGGAGCATTAAGACCCCAATTGCACAATAAAATGCCCAACATAAGTGCTACTTTAAGAGCACTACACTAGTATAAATATATGTTTATGTATGGATATACCCCCCAAAACATCACAAGTTGATTCACTGCAAGAACAGATAAGCTAGCATTAGTATTGTTTCCCTGTCTCATTCATTATACTTCCTCCACAATCCAAGTTTCTTCTATGGCGATGAAGAGCAAAAAGCCTAGCCAGGGTCGCCAAAAGATTGTGATTGCCAAAATACCAAAGAGAAGTAACTTACAGGTCACATTCTCGAAACGTTGTTCAGGACTCTTCAAAAAGGCTAGTGAGCTCTGCACACTCTGTGGAGTTGAGATTGTGATCATAGTCTTTTCTCCGGCTAACAAGCCATTCTCTTTTGGCCATCCTAGTGTTGAGAGCCTCATCAGCCGCTTTCTTACTCCAAGCCATTTATCAGTTTCAAGTAGTACTCAACATCCTCAGTACTGCAGGGAGGTTAGTGTTGAACATAAGCTCAATATGCAGCTAACACAGACTCAAGGTCACTTGGAGGCTGAAAAACAGCGAGGAGAAGCACTTGACAAGCTGAGTGAAGACAGCGAGAGATCAAGCCATTGTTGGTGGGAAAACTCCATTGAGGAACTTGGATTGGATGAGCTTCAGACATTGAAGGCTGCGTTGGAGGAGCTCAAGAAGAATGTGACTGAAGAAGTCCACAAAATGAATGACCCTTGCAATTCTGCAGTACCATTCTTTATGATGAATGGTATTCGACTTGATCATCGTCTTTCCGAGAGAAAAGCCGTTGAGATTAATGTATCACATGGTTCCATGATCCCTCCTAGTGCCTATAGCTTTGGTTATGGACATGGCTTTTTCTGAAATTTCCTTTCTTTTAGTTAATTGCTCTTCTTTCTTTAGAAGGCAGTTACAAGCTAGCACCTTGCTAGCACTTAATAATTGGTGTTCTGTCTTTCAATTATGATTGTAGATGTGTAGCTATGAGTTTAGTTTGCAAGCATCTTTATCTTTATGGCATTGGATCATAATCCAAATGCCTATAAGAAGAATTATATGATATTCTAATCATTAAAGAGCAGTTAAGTTGAGCAGTTACTTCTTAATAAATACTAAATGCATGAGGGAAATCTTAATTAATAGATTTCTACAGGGTTTTATGTGAGTTCATAAAACCTATAGTCAGATCCTCTACAAGATGGCTTGGAGGCAAATACTATTCAACTCACAAGAGCATTTGGACCGTATTCAACAACTGGTAAGATAAGATTTTCTTTAGGTCTTAATGTGAGTTATGAACTAACCACCAGCTAACGAGCCTTTGTTATTAAAGGCCTCCATTTGTTCTGAATCATGATGCTGTTCTTGCTGATATCTTGATTGATGGGAACATTTGAAAGCTTGATGAGATGCTTGAAGCCTAGAAGTTGATTTTGTCCAGATAACAATAAGTTTGCCTACTTGGTTTGGTATTACTAGTGGTGCTTGTATTTGGTGTCCTACTTCTAATTGAGTACAGAGCTAGAGAACATTTAACTGAGGGTGCTGCTTATGTTCTTTGCAAGACCCTCTAACATATCATATACTTGTACCATACGCAAAAGATGATCTGCAGTAGCTTTTTTTGTAGTTATAATGTGGAGGATTGGCTAATGAATAATCTGAAGTCTAAGGTTTTAAGAAAATGGAGGTGCTGTTATTATTATTATTCCTGATTTTTAAGCTTCCCTTCTTTGCCAATATTAGCATCATGCACTTCATTGAGCCTTGGGTGGAAGCCACTAGACCAATGTCTGATACTGAAGTACAGCCTCCTCCACAAGGCTATGTAAAAATAAAATACAATGCTTGAGGTATATTTTTTTTAACTGTGAAGGATGATGAGATGAGATTTAGCTGCTGACCGAGCTTTGGAGGCAAGTTTAAAGTTTACAAATAAGCTTTATATATTGATGGTATTGTGAAGTTTCTCTAGCGCTAAAGGCCTCCATTCCCTCTGAATGTATAAAATCTGATGCTCTTGTTGCTGATTTCTTTATTGCTGAACAGTAATGGAACATTTTAAGGTAAGGAGGTGCTTGAAGCCTTAAAGTTGATATGGTCGTGGACATCATAAACATTATCTACTGGGTTTTGTAGTAATATGATCGAGTGATACTTGTATTTGGTGTCCTACTTGTAATTGTAAATTCAGCTTTTGTTATCAAACTGACTCTGGTGAACCAGCAGTAGTATGTGAAGAATGTGTTCTCTATATGCAATAATTATAGCTCTTTAGCTCCCTCCCTGCAGCGGAGCTTTAGCTACAACTTGAGGATTCCTCCCAAGTCTAGGACAGGCTCTTAACTAACTCTTACAGAGCTAAAAGAAATAACCAAGTTTATGACTTATATATTATACAATGCTCCAGTTAAGTCTACCTTATCATATACTTATTACCTATGAAAGATGATCTGAGGTAGCTACTGCACTCTTACTGCGTCTAAAAAATTTGGAGGACTGGCTAACGGATTTTCTGAATTGTTATAAACCTCAGCACATCTGGAAATGGAGGTGCGCTCTGTATTATGCACTTCAACTAGGTGGATGACAATAGACAAGTCTCTGGCAAGCCTTTTTGTATTAAAGTGCCAACCTCCTCCACAAGGCTATGTTAAGCTGAATGGAGATAGCTCAAGAAGGGAACCTTTCTGTAACTATAATTAATACGGGAGGTGAGATATTAGGTGCTGATCGAGGTGTGAAGTCTCTACTTTAGACTTAGAACTGCTAGAGATGAACACATGTAAGGTCATTGTAGAGACAGATTCAGCTTTGGTTATCTACTTAGGGTGTTTTCAATCAGGTTGATCCAATCGGCAAATGGGATGGCTGATCACCCTTTTTAGACAGAAAATGTCGTTTTCTTCATGTTAATATCTCACTCACTAACCTTCTATGCATTGCTGAGGAATGGATGGAATGAACACTGCTCGTTTGGGCAAAATATCCAAAGGATTCCAATGTCGTAAACATTTTCTATCTCTTTTTTGGTTATGAATGTTATAAACTTGGTGGGTTCATTTCATGAGTACATGAATTTGATTATCCAACATGGATTGTGCTTAAAAATCATTATCTGAGGTCTTTCAGATGAAGCTGCTTTGAAATACAACAGCAATTGTACTTAGGCTGGGACTCCTGCCTTGAGCTCTGCCGAACAACTCCTAGTTAGTTCAGGAGTGGCGTGACCTTTACACAACAATCAGATAGTTGATTGAGCTAGCCTTGGATTTCACATATATGTAACATGGTGCCACTGCCAAGCAAGAAAACATGTGTGTTTTTGTTTTTGATTTAGTAAAAGGCTTAAAGCAATATGTTGAACGATTTGCAGTTGAATGAGCCTTGAATAGAATAACCAAAAGAAGCAAGAGCTCATTGTTTCAGTCAGGTGCAGGCTGCAGCTACTACAAGGATACGTTTTGTAAGTGGATGTGCATATCATGTCAATCATAATGTGTTATTATTAGTTCTCATAGTAATTATATCACTTAAGTGGAGAAGAAATCGTAACTTCCAGAAGATCTTGTGGAAATCATATATGGTAATTGGAGCATTAAGTCCCCATTGGGACAATAATTGTGCTACTTTAAGAGCACTGGTATAAATACATGCTTCTGGATACCCCAAACCATCACAAGTTGATCAACTACACAACAAAAGCTGTCTCTGATTGTCTATATATCCTCCAAAAATTCAAGTTTCTACTATGGCAATGCAGATCAAGAAGCCGAGCCAGGGTCGCCAAAAGATTGCAATCACCAAAATTCCCAACAGGAGTAATTTACAAGTCACATTCTCGAAACGTTGTGCAGGACTGTTCAAGAAGGCTAGTGAGCTCTGCACACTTTGTGGAGTTGAGATTGCAATAGTAGTCTTTTCTCCTTCCAACAAGCCCTTCTCTTTCGGCCATCCTAGCATTAAGACCCTCATCGGCCGCTTTCTTTCTCCAATCCCTTCATCATTTCCCAGTAGTACTCAACAAGCTCTGTACCCCAGGAAGGCTAGTGTTGAACATGAGCTCAACATGCAGCTAACCGGGACTCAAGGCCGACTGGAGGCTGAGAAAAAGCGAGGGGAAGAGCTTGACAAGATGAGTAAAGACAGCCAGCGATCGAGTCATTGTTGGTGGGATAAGCCAATTGAGGAACTTGGATTGGATGAGCTCCAGATGTTGAAGGCTGCAATGGAGGAGCTCAAGAAGAATGTGATTGAACAAATCCACAAAATAAATGGTCCTGCCAAATTTTCAGTACCATTCTCTGTGATGAATCTTGATCATCATCTTTCTGAGAGAAAGTTTGCTGAGATTAATGGATGTCATGGTTCCATGATCCCTTCTTGTGCCTATGGCTATGGACATGGTTCTTTTTTTTGAAGGCGGTTACAAGCTAGCAATGATAACTCTTGTCTTTCAGTTATGATCGTAATTGAATAATTATAAAATTGGGATTTGCAATGTCTCTTTGGTTGCTCAGTGCTTTGGTTAGATTTCACAATCAGAAAACCAATCTACCAATGAAACCAATTACTGGTAACAATGGTTTTTTTGAGTCTAGGTTAGTGACAACAGCTTAGGGTTCTCTTGCAAATCCAAATCCAAATCCCTTGTGTGCACGAGGTCAAGATTTTATGGCTCTATGACATGTTCCTATTAAAATGTGTAAGTCTGTTCCAAACACCCTTATGAAAAAAATATAAAAAGTTGTGTTTATAAATTGGAAGTTAAATAATCAGCCATAACTAGAATAAAACTCAAGTTATAAGTTGAGTTGATGAATGTCTCAACTCTAATTCCAAAGTTTTTTGACCTTTGAATTTGATCAAGTTTGAGGGCACGTTTACTTACTTGGAATAAGAATGGATATAAAGGGAATGATTTTGGAATATGAGAGTTCCTGCGTTTACTAACATATAAAGATATTGGAATAAGTGTGGGTCTCATCTCATTATCAGGAATCAGTTCCTAAATAACCCTTTATGGGTTTAGGAATCATTTTCCGTATCGATTCCTCTCTTCTTTCATTCTCATTGTCTCCAATTTATGAATTTTTTCATTCATGAATGTCTTGTACTTGGACATTAGGGTAAACTTTTTAAATCAGAAGCAGTAAAAAATGTATCAAATGTACAAGTACATCAAGCAGACTATCAACTAGGGCTGTCAATTCCGACACGACCCGATAACACGACTCGAAACCCGCACGAAATAAAGCGAGTTGAACCCGCACGATTAAAAAGCGGGTCGGCGGTGGGTTAACCCGCCATGACCCATTTATTAAAGAGAAAAATTCAGGTACCGTCCCCAAACTATGCTGCCAAGGCCAATTTGATACCCGAACTCTCAAAAGTATCAATGTGATACCCAAAGACCTAAATTGGTATCAACGTGATACTTCCGTCAAAATTTTCTAACGGCGCCGTCTGTTTGCTGACGTGGCAAGAACGTGGGTCCCGAAAAAAGTGAAATGACAAATTTAACCTTTTTTTTTTTAGAGAAATTCATCTATCGTCCCCAAACTATTTTGCCAAGGCCAATTTGATACCCGAACTCTTAAAAGTATCAATGTGATACCCAAAGACCTAAATTGGTATCAACGTGATTCCTTCTTCTTCTTCTGGGATCTTCTTTTTCTTCTTCTTCTTCTTCTTCTTCTTAGGGTTTCGGGGCGCCAAGCAGCTTGGGGCTAAAGCTTCCAATCGAACCCGATACCGGTCGAAGAACCTGCTGGTGCTGAGATGATCAACGACCGGTCCGCGTAAATTGGGGCCGTCGAGCTGTTGAGCGAGACGAGGCGTTCAGCCGGAAGGTACCGTGAGAGAGTGACCGTCGAGGCGGAGTATGTACGGTCTCCAAATAGAAGGCGGTCCAGTTCTAGGGATGCCATTTTAGCTATTCTTCTTCTTCTTCTCTCTCCTCCTCTCTCTCTCTCTCTCTCCTCTCCTTCTCCTCCGCCCAAACCATCACTAACGCCGCTGAGATGGATTTGTAGCAGGAATTGGAGAGGATCTCGGCGGCGTTAGTGATGGTTTGGGCGGAGGAGAAGGAGAGGAGAGAGAGAGGAGGAGTGAGAAGAAGAAGAAGAATACCTAAAATGGCATCCCTAGAACTGGACCGCCTTCCATTCGGAGACCTTACATACTTCGCCTTGACGGCCACTCTCTCACGGTACCTTCCGAGTTCCGGCTGAACGCCTCGTCTCGCTTAACAACTCGGCGGCCCCAATTTACGCCGACGGGTCGTTGATCATCTCAGCACCAGCAGGTTCTTCGACCGGTATCAGGTTCGATTGGAAGCTTCAGCCTCAAGCTGCTTGGCGCCGCGAAACCCTAAGAAGAAGAAGAAGAAGAAAATCCCAGAAGAAGAAGGAAGAAAAAGAAATGAAAAGAAAAGGAAAAAAATGAATTAACAAAAAAAAAAAAGGTAAATTGGTCATTTCACTTTTTTTGGGACCTACGTGCTTGCCACGTCAGCAAACATACGGCGCTGTCAGAAATTTTGGACGGAGGTATCACGTTGATACCAATTTAGGTCTTTGGGTATCACATTGATACTTTTGAGAGTTTGGGCATCAAATTGGTCTTGGCAAAATAGTTTGGGGACGATAGATGGATTTTTCTAAAAAAAAAAAAAGAAGGGTAAATTGGTCATTTCACTTTTTTTTGGACCCACGTGCTTGCCACGTCAGCAAACAGACGGCGCCGTCTGAAAATTTTGACGGAAGTATCACGTTGATACCAATTTAGGTCTTTGGGTATCACATTGATACTTTTGAGAGTTCGGGTATCAAATTGGCCTTGACAAAATAGTTTGGGGACGGTAGCTGAATTTTTCTCTTATTTTTATTATTTCTTTGTATCTTACAAGACCCTCCTAAACCCTTTTTCTGTTTTGAACTGAGATTCTGAGAAACCCTTAAACCCCAGTTGGACAAAAGTCCGGCGCCTCGGAATTCTCCGCATCCTTTCTCCGAGCTCTGTTCTTGAACCCGGCTTCTGGGTAACCACTAAACTCTCCTTCTTCATTGTTTACTCTACTTTTACTGATTTTCTCTCACAAAGTCGATTGCTTTTCTGGGTTCTCTTCATTCTCTCTATATGACTCTGTAAACTTTCATTTGCTTGTATTATTACAGATGCCTTCAAAGGGCAAGAAGAACGCAAAGTCCCAATCGAGGCTGTCGAACTCTGACAGCTTTGCCTCTTCTGGGTCGATCGATTTTGAACCCAATGAAGTTAATTTTGCTACCTCACTTGAACAAGCTTCCAGCAAATACCCATCTCTGATTGGGAAATCCGCTTTCATTGGTCAAGTCACCGATGTCGATGACACCTCCAAAAGCTGTAAAATTTGGCTTTCAGAGCCTTCCATGGTTGCCAATTCCTTCACTCCTGGCTCCATTGTATCGGTAATGTGTTCTATATGAGGACTACTACTGTGTTTGTGTTTCTTGTTTCACTTTTTCGAAGCAATGTTGGGGAACTGAACCATGTTTTTGAACTTATTTTGATTGGCAGGTGTCACTACCTTGTTTGAGAAGTAGAGTTTCAGAGAGCTTTCCTCTCAGCTCATTAGCAGATGAATGTGCTAGACGCTTTGGGGTTGAGTCTTGCGAAGGTTTGGCTAATGAACCAGGGACCT
This sequence comes from Rosa rugosa, assembly GCF_958449725.1. Lineage (NCBI taxonomy): Eukaryota > Viridiplantae > Streptophyta > Magnoliopsida > Rosales > Rosaceae > Rosa > Rosa rugosa. The sequence continues at coordinate 49,673,697 of NC_084820.1, read as the reverse complement.
ACTTTGCTCTTGCAACTATATTTCCTTCTTCTAAGGTTTGAATTACAACTTGTTATTGTTTTAATTCATATTCTCTCTGTGCTCTAGAATCATAGGTGATATGACAATCATGATAAATGGTTTTCCAAATGAAAAGAAGAAGAAGGTCCTAGATGCATTGCTATGCTATGAATTACTGTTTTGCTGTAATGTAACTGTTTCCCTACGGGGTTTTCACTGTGAACTTGTGATTGTAAGAGGAATGGTCCAAACTTCACTTGTACCTTGTAAGATTTGAACTTTCGAACAACATCATGCAAGCAGGATTGGACAATCTAAGTATTGAATTAGCTGGGTGCAATTTGGATGGAAACCTTTGTTCATTTATGCCTTTAGGACTTTTAGAGATTGGAACTATAATCATGATCCACATTATCCTAAGACATTTTTCTTTACTTTTATTCTTGTATTCATCTCAGGTTTCAAAGAATGGGGTACGATTGTCTTCAAATCTTTCAAAGACCATGGGTTGTCCTGCATCAGGCAGGATCATATTTATCCACTCCGTACAAAATACAGTCCGAGCTGGTCTTTTAAGTGATACAGAAAAACCATCTAGTACCAAAGATTGCCTCTCTGTGTCTGACTGTAAGGAGTTAATTTTGGAGCTACTCCATTCCAACAGTAGATTAACTATGAACACTACCTCTACAAACACTTCTGCTGAAAAATCGTTTTACTGGCCTGAAAATGGAATGCCTGCATCCCCTAAGACACCATTGAATCCATCAAAGCTTAGCTTTTCTAATAGAAGTCCATTAGCTTCACCTCGACGTGAGGAGTCAGCATCAAGTGTAATCACTCCAGATGAAAAATTTGTTGAACCTTTTGATGTTGAAGAGGTTTTAGGGGATGACACTTCAAAAAGACTTCTTCAGACGTGTGCTACTACATGGTTGTATTCTCGTTGTTTACTTCGTGGAAATCTAGTGACTATTCCTGTGCTTTCACAGCATTGTTTACTTCGAGTCATTGGTGCTAAGAGTTTATCAGATGATAAAGCTAATAATGACTCGCTTCATGAGTCCTCTGAGTTAGTGGACAAAGTAAATGATGCTTTTCTAGTGAAGCGGGAAACAAAAGTATGCTTTCATTTGCCATCAAACCTGGAATCTAAAAGAAGAGATCTTTCTATGTTGCAATGCAAGGATGCTATAGCTAATACAGGAGATGACCCATCAAGACTGGGTGGTCTTTCAAAAGAATATGCAGTTTTGAAAGACATCATAATATCATCATCTATGGACACCTTGTCACGGTATGTGATACGTCATATGACACGTTATTGCTTTGTAGTAGTGCAAACCTACTTTTTCTTGGGGGATATCTACAATCTTTCATCATTAAACCATAGCTGCTACTTTTGGTGGGAATATTCATTTGTTATAAAACCATCAACATGTTAGATGTATATGCCAATGGTTTAAATATCTCTAATAGTTGCTGGTGTGCTTCCCTCTGTTAAATAAGTACATCCTTGAATCTAAATGACTTGTTAATCTAATTAGTATATGTCAACCACCAATGATGAAATTTCCAGACGACCTCTGATAAATTTCTAGAAATTTTCATGTAATGAGGCATTACAATTTTCTTCTAAAAAAAAAAAAAAAGGACTAAGTAGTTACAGTATCCTCGGATGCATTAATCCTATGATTTGTACATAAGAAATATAACTGATTTTGGGAAACTATATAATTGTTGTGTTCAGTTAACACATTTCACCTGGTGGAAAAACATGGTTTTGATTTCTCATTATTTATTCATTTTTTTACTACATTCATTCATGCATATCCTTCTTATAATTAGTCTTGGTTTACGACCTACAAAGGGAGTGCTTCTTCATGGTCCGCCTGGTACGGGAAAGACTTCTTTGGCTCGATTATGTGCCCGTGATGCTGGTGTCAACTTTTTCTCTGTCAATGGACCTGAAGTTGTGAGTCAGTACTATGGAAAAAGTGAGCAAGCCTTACGTGAAGTTTTTGATTCAGCTAGCCAAGCTGCACCTTCTGTGGTTAGGTTTCTTCTCCCTTTTAATGTTCATGCTCTGTATTTCAAGGGATCATTATTCTTTTCTCGGTAGACTTAGAGGTGATGCATGTGGTGGTAAAGTTAATTTATCCTATGCAAACTAAAATTATGCCTTTATGTCCAAACTTTCATGGTAAAGTTGTGCCTATACGTCTAAATGTACAATTGTGCATTTAAGGGATCATTATTATCTTGGAGTAGACTTGGTGATGATGCATGTGGTGGTAAAATTAATTGTTCTCGATGCCCTTATGTCCAAATTTTCACGGCAACACTGAAGCCCATTTTGGTACAGTAATGTGAGGTGTGGCAATCTTTATGGGCCTCTGTTTCTGGGGAGTTTAAAGATTTCACTCTTTCCTCTATTCTTTTAGATTGGAAAGCAGTTGTAATTTGGGGTTCTTTGTCCAGTCTAATTTGGTGGCACTTGAGCCTACATGGCTATTACTCTAACTGTCTTCTCTAGCTTCTGTTTGCTTCTGTTTCTGTGGACTCCTTCTCCACTTTGTTGTATTTTCTTTTTATGATTTAATCCATAAAAGATGTTTCTTTTCAAAAATAAGAAAAAAAAAAAAAAAAGCTACTGTAATGTTGATTGGTTGTATAATGTCAACATTTCAGTAGTTTTATTTTATTTAATTTTTTTTTTTGGGGAAATTGGAAAAAAGAGTATTAATTTTGACTGGATTATTTAATTTGATTATATTACCAAATGCCTTTCCTTTGAGAAACTAGCTGGTTCATTCTCAAATTTAGTTTGCCTTCTCTAATGGATTCTGTCTGCAGGTATTCATTGATGAGTTGGATGCAATTGCACCTGCAAGGAAAGAGGGAGGTGAAGAGCTATCTCTGAGAATGGTTGCTACACTGCTGAATTTGATGGATGGGATTAGTACAACTGAAAGAGTACTTGTAATTGCTGCTACCAACAGGCCTGACAGTATTGAGCCTGCACTCAGACGACCTGGAAGACTTGACAGGGAAATTGAAATAGGTAATATGGATTTTTTTTTTCGTAGTATTTATTTGTTCATTTTTGGGTCATAACCAAAACTTTCTGAATACTTTTGTTGTTATACTTGTAACAAGCATTAGGTAGCCTACATGGTAAGCTTATTCAATGGAAATTCTTACGAGTATTTATTCATTTTTTTTGGAAAAGTAGTTGGATGAAGCTTTCTTTGTCCATTGATTGATACTGATAGTCAGAACTTGTCTTCTTCATTTTGTATCTCAAGTTAATCTCTTTCTTATTGGAAACTGATATTCAGGAGTTCCATCTCCCAAGCAACGGCTTGAGATTCTACATGTTCTTGTCGGTGAAATGGAGCACTGTCTTTCAGATGTGCAAGTCCAACAACTTGCTAATGCTACACATGGTTTCGTAGGCTCTGATCTAGCTGCCCTTTGCAATGAGGCAGCCTTCAGTTCTCTTAGGCGTTATGTCAACTCTAGATATCCTCATGATTATTTGCATAGAACATCTAGTACTTATGAAGATTGTTCCAACAGTCTGATGGTACCTGATTGCTTAGAAGATACAACAGACATGTCAAGGGATTATTCAGATACTGCATCTTCATCTATCACACATATGGCGTTTTCTTCAGAGAATTGTTTGTCTGTGCATTTGAAGGGGACAAATCAAGATGACGATATTGAAGAAGAATTAAAAGTGACTTTTAAAGATTTTGAAAGTGCCAGGATAAAAGTGAGGCCCAGTGCTATGCGAGAGGTATGGGCAATTACGTTATCTGGCAAGCATTTATGTTTAGTCTGTTGGTGTGCGAAGGTTCAATATCCCTAAAATAGTTCAATGATGTTAAATAATCTTGTGCTCTCTTTAAGAACCCATCAGACAAATACCAGCACAGACCAATTTGGCTTTTACTATAAATAATTGAATCCGATTGGTATTATACAAGACAACAGAAGTAGTTTTTTTTTTTTTTTTTTCCTCCTTCTCATTGGATTAACCGTTCCAAGACTACTCTGAATGTGAACATTACATGGGCGTGATTATATAATCATATAATACTATGTGTTTGACTAATGGTGATGTAAGTGGCTAATGATATCATCAATTGTGTGACCATAGACACTGCTGTAACTTCTCATGCTCTTAATACATTCCTTTAACTTGTAGGTAATCGTTGAGGTCCCGAAGGTTAATTGGGAAGATGTTGGGGGTCAGACGGAGGTGAAGAATCAATTGATAGAAGCTGTAATGTGGCCCCAAAAGCACCAGGACGAATTCAAGCGTATAGGGATTTCTCCCCCAACAGGGGTCCTCATGTTTGGTCCTCCTGGTTGCAGCAAAACCCTCATGGCTCGTGCTGTAGCTTCTGAGGCACGGCTGAATTTCCTTTCTGTGAAGGGTCCAGAACTTTATAGCAAATGGGTTGGTGAATCTGAGAAGGCTGTGAGATCAGTGTTCGCAAAGGCAAGGGCTAATGCCCCAGCAATCATATTCTTTGATGAAATTGACGGTCTTGCTGCCATTCGTGGGAAGCAAAATGATGGAGTGTCTGTTTCAGATAGGGTCATAAGTCAACTTCTTGTCGAAATGGATGGTTGGTGGCAAAATTATTATTGAGTCTGCATTTATAGGCTTTTCTCCTTCATACGGATTTTGTTTAGACAATATATTAGCATCGTTTTGTAGATCATGCCCACTAAAACTTTTTCCAATGATTATATCATTATTTTTGCTGTCCTGTCCTTGAATTGATCAGATACTGTTAACATTAGGTTTGCAAGAAAGAGTTGATGTCACTGTTATTGCGGCTACAAATCGGCCCGACAAGATTGATAGTGCGCTTCTAAGACCAGGTCCCTCTCTCTCTCTCTGTCTCTCTCTCTCTCATACACACACATAGTATAGTTCCTAACCATATGGAAAATGTTTTGGACAGGGCGCTTTGATCGCTTGCTATATGTGGGACCTCCAGATGAGACTGATCGTGAAGAGATATTTCGTATCCATTTGAACAATATGAAATGCAGCTATATCAACAGACGTGATCTTGCTCGTCAGGCCGAAGGCTATACAGGTGCTGATATTAGATTAATCTGTCGGGAAGCAGGTCTTGCAGCTATTGAGGTTCGATGTAGTCCTAAAATCGTTGCACAATTTATTTTTCTGTTTTTGAATCTCTTCATCAATCATGATTTTGTTATGCTGTCAGGAGAGCTTATGCCGTAAGGAGAGCCTTGATGCCTTAGAAATTAAAATGCAACATTTAGAGACTGCGATTAGACAAGTGAAGCCAACAAAAACTCAGTTTTATCAAGAGCTATCTGGAAAGTTTCAAAGACTCGTTCTTTCTAATATAAACCCGGGGAATTCGTCTTAGTCTCTACAAACGTCAATTTTGATGGGAGGTGGGGTTTCTGCTACATCAGCAAATTGTAATACTGACGGTGAACGAGTTAACAATCATGTTGACTGAAATGGGATTGATGTATATGATTAGTTTAGGTTACAAAAAAGCATTAGTTTATCAGAAACTGGGATTTTGCTTGCCCTACTGTTTGTTATTGGTATTTTTATCCTTTTTTATAAAAAAAAACTGTATCAAAACATTACGAATTAAATGTATTACATCTTTAAATTACTGTTTTTGGTCCATAAATACTCTTGCTATCTATCACTGGGATTCTTAGTGCAGTGTAACCAATTGATTAGATTTAGCCTAGTGGATGTGCTTTTTATCAGGATATTACAGATATTAAGCGCCACAATAGCACATTCCGAGACTTTTGAGGCAAATGGCATTGCCAGTACTAGGCAAATGACCAATCCTCACATGAGACATAAAACTGGCAATGCATCCTTCTGCTGTGCCACCAATATATTGAATCGATTTCTCTCCGTCAACTCCACCGAATTATAGGGTTTGCTGAACATGAAAAAGTTTTATTTTTTTGAAAACCAAGAAAACTATAAGATCTTCAGGAGCCTTTAAAGGCTCATGTGACCGGTGGGTGATGAGAAAATAAAAGAATTCTGGATCTTCAATTGGATATTTCCATTTGCGCAATATAAGCTGGTATCAGAAGAACAGAAAATTGCAATTGATTATAATCTCAGTTACTTACGTTGATTACAATAGCTGGTATCAGAACAACAGAAAAATGGGAAATTAGTCTTCCAATGGACAATGTGAATCAAATGGTGTCAATCCCCTTGCCTCTAGTAGTAATATCGTGGTAGGTCCGATCTGGTACCGTCAAGAAAGCAAGCAAGTTCTGCAAATGAAACAACTAGCAAACCTGGGATGTCTAGTATCTTAAAGAAAATTTGAAAACTGAACATCCCTGGTAAGGTTAAAATTCTTGCTTGGCAGGGACAGACTGAAGTATAAGGAACAGGCTTCTCAGAATCATAGGAGCCATAGAACCTACTTTCCCCCAAGCAACTCAGGAACATCTTTTTACTGCCAGCACATTAGCTTCAGAGGTCCGGAAATATATCAACGGATCCCAGTCACTTCGTTCTCTGAGTGGTTACAGCAAATATCAGCAATGTAGCCCCGGCCAACAGTGGAATACTAAAGCTTTAGCCGAGATCATACTATCAGGCTATCAGCTGGCGAATTTGGGATTCACGAAACATAATTTCAGACAAACTAATCCCCAGCCATCCAGTCATACCAAAAAATCAAGCCTCATCCAGTGAAGGTCATTTGTGTTGAAACTCATGCTGGCAGAGAATTCTGGGATGCTAACTCCAAGAGGCAAAACACATCTACTGCAAACACTCCAAGGGTAATCAAATGGAGACAACCAACATTGAATTTTGTATAACTGATGTTTGATGGCTCACTCGGTTAAGCAGAATACCACTGCAGTGCCTGGTTCTACAATCAGAAATGAAGATGGCATCCCTCTTGTTATGCTAGGCAGTGTGGCAACAACAATGTTTTACAAACTGAATGAGCTGGCTTATAGCAGGGCTAAAAGCAGCACTCGCGATATCTACAAGAATCTCCAGGTTGAAGGGGACTCTAAGCTTCTGATTGACTGCATCAATGGACACTCCAAAAACTCCATGGCGAGCGTTAACAACGTAATGAACATCCAACATCTCTCCAGTTTCTTCAACTCCATTACTCTATGCACATCTAAACAGAAGCTAATGCAGTAGCAGATGCAATACCGGACACTGAACATGAGATCTCAGATAATTGCATTTGGTCTGCGAAGGTGCCTCTAAAGGCCAACCATGCCTCTGTTTTGACCAACTTAATCACAACACAATTGTGTTTCCTAAATATTCTCTAAAGTATGATATCTTTTCAACCATATTAAAATTTTATGTTCTATTTGGATAGCTAATAGCCAAGCTAGAATTATGAGAAATTTTGGTAAACAAGAGTATATGTATTGCAGAAAAGAGACTAAACAGCTTTTAATTGGTCATTCAGTACATAAGCCTGAAGACTAACCAATATATTCTGTTAACAGGAAATACCACTAAAATTTTGTCAAGATAAGTACCTTAAGAATGACTAATAAGGTATAGTATCCACTCTGTCTTCTCAGCATCAGGAAGATATTTCAATAGAAAAGAATTCTTCTGGGTTACCATTCAGTAATACTCGTATAGCCTTAAAAACCTGCAATCTATTGAGCCCTGGTACCTTTGAAACCACTTCATATACTTCTTCACCTTTGGGTTGGGATCTATTCAGGTCCATCTTGCTTGCCAAATACTCCTTTAGTGAAGTCGTCATCTCACCAATTGCATCTGCCAAGAGATCTTTCTTCACTTTCTTTGCTTTCTTCTTCGGATGCAAGTTAGAAGTTGATGCTGAAGGATGTGTTGAGCTATGTGAATTAGAAATGGAATTGACTTCATTTTCTTCTTCAACCCTCCACGAATGTTTGTTGGCTTTCTTCATCCGTGGATGTGATTCCGAAGTTGAAGCTGAAGGATGTGTAAGACTACGGGAATTAGAGATGAAATTGACTCCATTTTCCTTTTCAACTCCCATTGCTCCTTCAACATCTTCAATATTCTCTGCACCTTCAACTGTTGTCTTATCCTTCCCACATAGCAATGCAATGTCATCCCAATTATCGATGAATTTGTTTTGATAACCACGTGCAAGAGGATGTGACTACAAAAAATATGATAATGAATTGCGTGGACATGTATTTACCTTAATAAACATCCACACATATGCACATATGCAGAAACAATTGATCAAAATATTGTTTATCATACCTCAACATAATCATTCCAAGCTTCCAGATTTTCTGATCTGATTACAACCATCTTCCTACCTTCATCCCACATAAGCTGACTTTGATTCTTGATATCAGAAATAATGGCATAATGTCTCTTCCAAGCCTTAAGTCTATTCTTCACATTGTCTTTTGTCAAACCAAGATCTAAAGTCATATTTAACTCACGCACAACTGCTGGAATGGCATGTCGTGTCCACTGTCCACCAACCTTATTACCTTGCTTCATTTGGTCAATCAACGCTTTAGCCAATGCAGCATCCATTTCTTTGTTCCATGAGATATATGGCCCTGACTTGCCTTTCATCTGAGATTGTGATCGAGAAGTAATTTGGGCTAGAGACAACCGCCGTTTTTCAGTTCTTCTCATACTTGCATTCAATAACGACAATATATACCACACAGTATAAATTGCAGCTAAACTACAATGCACATGAGACAAAGCGTTGGAAGACAGACCTTCAGTCAAATGCATAAAGACATGAAAATGGTTGTCGGCAAACTCCTTTATGGGACCTCCGCCCTCCAAACAGTATCCAAAACCTATGAAATCGGGCAGATTTCTCTTATTTCAGTTTAGTCTTCACCCCAATGCAACCAAATACGAGTACTTCCTTTACTTATCTTCAATATATATTCAAGCTTAGGAATCAGATACACCCAAAAAAAAAAAATGATAGAAAATGACAAAGGCTTCATTGCAGAACCAATAATTTCATGAATAGTTCATGATTTTCTGATTACCACCAACAACAGCAACAAACATGTTCAATCCAACAGAGTGCATTTTTATGATGTTCTTAAATTTTGCATGAACCAGTTTACTAAATCTAAAGGGGTCACTGATCATATATACCTACAGAGTAGTTTAACAATCAAGAACAGGAAACAGTGTTCATCAATAACATTGGAGTATCTGTCTGGTTCTAGTGCACTGAATTCAAGAATGTAAAAGGCAACTAATTCAGTCCAACTTAGAAATTTCAAATTACAGAAAAGACTGAGATTGAGAGTAAGAACCTACTTATCGTAACAAGTGTGCCGGTGAGGACTGAAGCGTCTTCTAAAATAGGATGTTAACACCACGAGCGTTTCTGGGTTTGAGAGTAAAAACTCGCACAGAAAAATATTTATAGCCTCGTGCAACGGCGCCGTTTTACTTTTACCGGTAGGGGATTTAACCTAATGGTTATTTCTAGGGGAGTGGCGTTTGGACCCGAAAAATCAAAGAACCGGTCCAAACCGGATCGGAATCGACGGTTTAGTTAAGTTTCTTTTTCTAAGTTTTACAGTTTGGTTCTGATTCGGGTCCTATATTTTCTTTTCCTGATTCATTCCCAGGTTTCAGAGTTTGAAATCTCGATGTATTTGAATCGTGTTGGTGGGTGTATATATTCAATATTTTCTTTAATCGGGCAACAATGTTTGAGTGGACAAGCCCTATCCTATTATGATAGACTTGTCCACTACCTATTATTTATCTATATAAAAAATATAAAAAAAACAAAGCTTACTCCACAATCATCTCTCTCTCTATCACGCTTCTCTTCTTCTTCTTGCTCGACTTCTTCCTTCTGTTCTGCTTCTTTGTTTTCATTTTTTTGTGATGGTCTTTATTAGTCTAACCAAGTATTATGTCTTTGTTTCAAATTCTTCTTCTCTTCTCTTACAATCCTTTTTCATCCCTTCAACCATTATGTTTTTGACTTTCTAGGGATCTAAACTTCTAGATTTTCAACTATGATTGTCTAGGTTAATGAAAGATCGAGGTTTTCGGGTTGAATTCATTAGGTATTAGAACCCAAGTTTTCGACACATACCAGCTGTATCTCAACTATTCATTTCTTAAGGTCTCTATGAATGGATCAATTCAACAAATATTCAACTAAGTTGATAACCGTTAAGGTACTGAACTAAATCAAATCAACAGACGAACCGAACCTGTCCAACCTAAATTGTTCATATTCATAAAGATCAATCACGATTATGAATACCTTAACGATTATCAATTTGGCTGAAAATTTTCAAAATGACCTACTCTTAGAGACCTATAATATGAACGGTCAAGATACTAATATGTGAACGAAAAGTGGGTCACACAAGCGATCCATTTAAAATGCCAAAAACCCTAAAAAAGAATCTTTTACTAGAAGGGCTATCTGTGTGTGTGTGTGTGTGTTAGAGTTTGGTTTATTTGCTTATTTGAGCATTGTTGTATATATGAGTGTACCGATTCAACAAGTATGTTACGTATCAAGGTTCAGTGATATCACTTATTGTACTTGAAGGAATGGATGGATTTCAAAACTTTTTAATTAGTGCGGAATAAGTTTAACAATTAAACTACTAACTAAACATAAAATCCATTCCTTTAACCCATGATCTTGGCTTATTGTGATATGTATATAAACATAGCATGCATGGTAAGGAAGAACAAAGAGGGAGTTTATGTTCTACTCACCCTTGGAGCGTGATTTTAATCCGATCCAAGTGAACCACCAAAGTTCCTCTCCTTGATCTCTCCTTGTGTGTGTTTCCTCCACCTTGAATTAAGAACTCCTTCTTATACTCCTTCTTGTGCTTGTAATCTCCTCCTTGATGTAACAAGTAAAGCCACAAAAATATATGGCCTCTAAGGATCTTCACCAAGTGAATCAAGAGATGAAGAAAGATGAAAGAAAAGAAGAAATTATGCAAGTGTTCTTCTTTCCTTTAATTTCTGAAAAATGGACCAAGAGAGAACTCTCTTTCTCTCTCTCTAATCTGAAAATAATAGTGTGGAGACACCCCCTTTTCTTTGTCCATGCTTTCCCTTTTATATAATAGGAAATAACTCCAATTACTAAAAGAAAAATATTGACTTTCATAAAGCCAATATTTTGGCTGGTCCATACATGTTATTGGGCACTAAAAATGTGTCTTGGGCTTTCATTTAAATCTCATTTAGTGAAGCCCAAGTCCACACCAAAAAACCCGACAATCGTTTAGGCCCAATAGGTTCGGTTTTACCCGAAAATCCTAATTATGTTCAAATAATAAATCTAATTAATTATTTGCTCATAACCAACTCTTGTTTAATCTTCTTCATATACAATCTCAATGATCCACTTATATGGTGTGCGATCTCTTAGGTTCTAATTAACAAGGCAGTGAAGTTTATAGAAACCATTCTATTTTGTTTACGAATCAAAAACTCCATTTTTGATTCTCCCTTGTTATTAGGATAATAAATGTTTATTAATCCTCGGGGACTTCACAAGTCATGAGTGACGTCTTGCAACATATCATGACTACCCTAGTTAATGTAGAATGACAAAAAACCTATTCAATTGGAATTACAATACAATACGGTCCTTCTCTTACACTATGTTCTAAATCACATCATCGGGGTATGGAATTGATATGTCAATCCCCTAATGTGATTTTCATTCTTATGTGATTCTTAGAATGTGATTAAAAACTCCTTTTTAAATCTCATTCAATGCTTTGGCCAAAGACTCATTGAATCACATCTTTGAACATACACCTTATTTACTTAAGGATAGAGATTCCTTGTTGTACACTCACATGTCTCCATGACCGAATTGATTATACCAATGAATGCATCTATTATATCCATTAAGGGACACAATGTTATTGCATCATCAAGAGATAATCCATTCACTCATAAGACAACTATGGTGTCTCAGGTCAAAGGACTAATTTGTATTATTGCAATTTAGAGTTCAAGTTTGACATGTAAGTAAGACTCCATACAAGAACTCTAATGATCGCGTTCAGTATACTCTTTAAGTTAAGAGCACCCACATACTTGTATTAGTGTCTCTACACAAATGACAAGAGACATATCATCCTCCATATTGAGAATACATAGTATGTGCTAGTCTTTCCGGATTATCAATGTCCAAGTGATAATCCTATGACTAGGAACCTTTTAGGATAAGAGTGTGAAAGAGTAAATGTCTCACACATCTAACTCTTTAGATTACTTTCTCTTTAACTCATATTCCTTGGACCTTGTTCAATCAAATATTAAGTATAAGCAATGAACAATAAACTTGCCCTTTTGAATAATAATAATTACAATAATAATTACATCAAAATGATTGTTTTAGGACACAATTCCTTCAATCTCCCACTTGTACTAAACCCAATCAGCCATGAAACGTACACCCATCTTCTCAAGATGTTGTTCTAGCTTTGCTTGTGATAAAGGCTTAGTGAATGGATCTGATATGTTATCAACAGATGCTACTTTGAGAATGTTAACGTCTCCACGATTAACAATCTCCCTTATGATATGGAAACGTCTTTCGATGTGTTTGGATTTTTGATGAGACCTTGGTTCCTTGGCTTGAGCAATTGCCCCATTGTTGTCACAGTAAAGTGGAATCGGTGACTCAATGGTAGGAACAACATCAAGTTCAGTGATGAACTTTTTCATCCAAACTGCTTCCTTTGCAGCCTCTGCAGCTGCAATGTATTCTGCCTCAGTAGTGGAATCTGCAGTAACGCTTTGTTTGCAGCTTCTCCAATTTACTGCACCTCCATTCAAGGTGAAGACAAACCCCGATGTGGATTTTCTGTCATTCACATCAGATTGAAAATCTGAGTCTGTGTATGCTTCCACTTGCAACTCTGATTGCAAATCACCACCTCCATAAACGAGGAATAAATCTTTAGTCCTTCTCAAGTACTTAAGGATATTCTTAACAGCATTCCAGTGTTCTAAACCTGGATTGGACTGATATCGACTAGTTATGCTTACGCCATAACTGATATCAGGTCTTGTGCATAGCATCGCATACATGAGGCTCCCTATTGCATATGCATATGGGATCTTGCTCATCTTTTGCACTTCCTCAATCGTTTGTGGGCACATTTTCTTAGAAAGGTGAATGCCATGTCTGACAGGCAGAAAACCCTTCCTAGATTGTTCCATGTGAAATCTATTCAGCACTTTGTCTATGTACAAGGATTGAGATAATCCAATTAATCTTTTTGATCTGTCTCTATAGATCTTTATTCCTAGTACATAGGCAGCTTCTCCAAGATCCTTCATAAGGAAGGTCTTGGACAACCAAACTTTAATTGAAGATAACATTCCTACATCATTCCCAAAGAGTAGGATGTCATCTACATAAAGTACAAGGAACACAACAGCACTCCCACTGACCTTTTTGTAAACACAAGGTTCATCCATGTTTTGTGTGAAACCAAAAGATTTGACTGCATCATCAAAACGGATGTTCCAACTCCTTGAAGCTTGCTTGAGTCCATAGATGGACCTATGAAGCTTACACACTTTATGAATGTCATCTCTAGACGCAAAGCCTTCAGGTTGATCCGTATAAAGCTCTTCCTCAAGGTTGCCATTCAGAAAGGCAGTCTTTACGTCCATTTGCCATATCTCATAATCATAGTGAGCAGCTATAGCAAATAATATCCGAATGGATTTAACCATGGCAACAGGAGAGAACGTATCTTCATAGTCAATGCCCTCTCTTTGCTTATAGCCCTTTGCCACCAACCTAGCTTTGTAGGTTTCTATTTTACCATCTGAGCCTATCTTTTTCTTGAAGACCCATTTGTTTCCAATTGGTCTAATACCAGGTGGAGGGTCAACGAGAGTCCAGACTTGATTGGTATACATAGAGTCAATCTCGGATTCCATGGCTTCTTGCCATTTCTTTGAGTCAACGTTTGACATTGCTTCATTATAACTAGAAGGATCATGCAGGTTTTCATTGTCACCAAGGAGATTTAACTCCCCAAGGCTTTCATGACACAAACCATACCTCTTGGGAGGTATCCGGATCCTACTAGATATTCTTGGAGTTTGTGTTATAGTTGGTTCAGGAAGTTGTTCAACGGGAAATGAAGTGTTAGTTTGTGGCTTGTTGGACACTTCCTTGAGTTCTACCATTTGTTCAACATTTCCATCAAGGACATAGTCCCTTTCAAGGAAAGTGGCATTCCTGCTAACAAACACCTTTTGTTCTTCAGGTTGAAAGAAATAATATCCTAAACTATCTTTAGGATATCCCACAAATAAACACTTGCTTGATCTAGCTTCAAGCTTGCCTGCTTCTAGTCTTTTGACATAAGCTGGACAACCCCAAATCTTAATATGATTGAGACTTGGTTTCTTCCCATGCCACATCTCATATGGTGTAAGAGGGACGGACTTGGAAGGCACTCTATTTAACAAATAAATTGCTGTTTGAAGTGCATATCCCCAAAAGGATATAGGTAAATCAGTATAGCTCATCATGGAACGAACCATGTCTAACAAAGTTCGATTTCTCCTTTCAGAGACACCATTGAGTTGTGGTGTTCCAGGAGGAGCTAATGAAGAAACAATGCCTTCTTGTTTGAGATAATCAATAAACTCATTGCTTAAGTATTCGCCTCCTCGATCGGATCTTAGAGCCTTAATACTCTTGACGGTTTGTTTCTCAACTTCATTTTTAAATTCTTTGAACATTTCAAAGGCTTCAGATTTGTGCTTCATAAGGTATATATATCCAAACCGAGAATAGTCATCGGTAAAAGTTATGAAGTATGAGAATCCACCTTTACTAATAGTGGACATGGGACCACATACATCGGTATGTATTAGGCCTAAGAGTTCTTTAACTCTTGTTCTTTGTCCACCATAATGTGACTTGGTCATTTTTCCTTTTAGACAAGACTCACAAGTAGGCATAGGATCAGATCCTAACGACTCTAAATATCCATTTTTGGATAATTTGTGAATTCTATCTTGGCTAATATGACCAAGCTTAAGGTGCCACATCTTAATGGGGTTAACCGTTTCCCGAGATCTCTTAGATCCCAAAGCATTTTCCTTCATACAATTAATACTACCATCTAAAGCTAGATGAAAGAGACCATCAATAATATTAGCATGACATATCATGCGTTCATTAATAGATACAAAACCACTTAGTTTATCAAAAACTACTCTATAACCATCCTTCAAAAGCATGGAGATGGAGATAAGGTTCTTTATACATATAGGAAGATAAAGACAATTATTTAACTCCAATGTATCTCCTGATGGTAACTTCAAAATATAAGTCCCCACGGCTTTGGCGTCAACTCTTGTGCCATTTCCAACACGTAGGGTGATTTCTCCAGCTTTAAGCTTCCTTGCTCCCACTAGGTCCTGCAACGAAGTGCAAACATGGTGAGATGCACCTGAATCAATTATCCAAGTGGAAGTATTATTAACTGTAAGTATTGATTCAATCACATTGATCATACCTGCTGTTGAAGACTGGTTCTTCAAGGATGCAAGATAAGCTTTGCAATTCCTCTTCCAATGCCCATCCTTGTTGCAAAAGAAACAAACACCTTTTGGTTCCTTTTGTTCCTTCTTCTTCTTCTTTTGGACTGCTCCTTTAGGCTTTGCCACTTGTTTCTTCTTCCCTTTGCCCTTGCCTTTGGACTTGGAAGAAGAAGCGACAATGGCCACACTCCCACTCTCTTTCTTGATTTGCTTCTCAGCTGTTACCAGCATATTGAGAAGATCAGAAAGACTATGATCCATTTGTTGCATATTATAGTTCATTATGAACTGAGAAAATGAATCATCTAGGGAGGATAGAAGAAGATCTTGAGCTAGCTCCGCATCAAGTGCAAATCCAAGGTCTTGAATTTGCTCAATAAGGCCTATCATTTTTAGACCATGTTGATGCACAGGAGCACCCCTCACATGCTTTGTCTTAACAAGCTCATTGACAGCTGTGAATCGCACATTTCTATTTCTCTCACCAAACAATTCAGTGAGATGAAGTAATATAGAACTGGCGCTATCCATATTCTCATGTTGCTTCTGAAGTTGTGAGTTCATGGATGCAAGCATAACACATTTAGCTTGCGTGTCATCATCCTTATGCTTTTGATAAGCAACACGTTGCTCATCGGTTGCATCTTGAGCCAATGGAGTGTGAGGAGGTGCATTTTGTAAGACATAAGCGATCTTATCGAATGTCAATACAATTTTCAAATTGCGGAGCCAGTCATTGAAGTTTGGGCCCTCAAGACGATTTTCATTGAGAATTTTAGTGATAGGATGTCCTGACATATTGCAGTCTACATAACATAAAATAAAAGAAGTGAGATTGATTTTAAAACCAAGTGACTCGGGTCTTAAGAATCAAATGGCACCCTCTCACTATTTTAACAAATTCCAAATCCCTCAAGGAATTCGAGAGTATAAATTAAAACTCTTAGTGAGTATGGAAGACTCATTTTCATTAAGCCAACCGCATCATAATAGAACTATAGGTCAACTTAATTTCCATGAGAGGATACTCTTATCCAATCACATCAAATGTAAATATCCATAACTTTGGCCTCTAAAGTAAGTAAGTCTCACCATAATAGGATATTGATAAATTACTCTAGTTAAGCTATACCCATCATCTCATGTAAGTATAGGGATCAAAAATTAAATCTCATCATAATAGAATATTGACCAAGATTTGTCCCTACCTTACAACATCAAATGTTGAATAACCTCTTTTTAATGCTCCTAGCAAGAAATACCCCCGTTCGGAATGATATTCACATGTAAGAACATCTAATAGGAGATTACAATGTTGGAAGGCCACAAAGAAGCATTCATAATGTCTTCTTCGTTTTTCAACTTAATATCACTTTGAGGGAATTTTAAGGTCTCATCTTTAATAATCTCATTAATAACAATCACATTGCATTTGCTTTGATCCTAATGCAATCACATTTTCATTATACTTGATCTATAATAAAATACTCCCACTTAATTGTTTTTCGGAAAAACAATTTGATTTCATCAAAAACATTTTTCAAATGGAATCATGGGAAGTATAAAATTACTTGATCAAGTGCAACGAACATGCAATTATAATAGGTCACATAGGATGATTATGGACTTGTTGTTTGATCCAACATGAGCCAATATGTTGGATCAAGGTCATGTTTGGGTGGTTGATTTTAATTACGCGTAACGATTACGAAAATTAAATAACTAAGCTAAGCTATTACACTTTGCACTTGAACTTATTTCAAGGCTTGATGACTTCAAACTTCTTCTTTGGATCATCATCATGTGCCTCCATCTTCGATTACAAGAGTGGATAAGGGGCATACAAGCTCCCATTTAAATTTAATCAAACTTGAATAAATTAAATAAGCTACTTAGTTACACAACCAAATGAATTAATCAAATTAATTACATAACCCAAATGAATTAACTACTTTAATTACATAACCACATTCATTCAAAATGAATAGTCGGCCAATCTCATGCTCAATTATATTAGGCCATAGTCCATAATCATCCTTTAATTAACCAAGATTAATAAGGTTAATTAAACAAGCATATTTAACTCAATCAAAATAAGTTAACCACTAAATTACTTTAATTTAAGCAAGTAAATTAGTTGAGTGATTTATGAGATGATGTCTTACATCATGCATCATTAACTTTTGGTGAGTAATTTAGGGGATAATGTTTTACATCATGCATCACCAACTTTTGGTGAGTGATTTAGAGATAATGTTTTACATCATGTATCACAAACTTTTGGTGAGTGATTTTAGAGATAATGTTTTACATCATGCATCACCAACTTTTGGTGAGTGATTTAGAGATAATGTTTTACATCATGCATCACCAACTTTTGGAGAGTTATTAAAGAAACTAATAATAAAGATGACTAACTCTACCAACTATTTGGTGAGAGAAACATGGAAATGATTTTATGTCATCATTAACTATTAGGTAAATAACAATTCATGAATTTATGGATCAAAAGTGAGAGCAAACACCATGGAAAAATGAGCTAGTTCACAACTAGTTTAGAGATATTCCAAAAAGCTGGAAATAAAATTCCAGCTTTATGTTCTTCCATTGAACACTTGTTTACTTCATCTTTGAAGCCAAAACATGCATCCCCTAAAGCATATATCATCTAACATGTTTCTAAGATTAACATTTTAATTAAGAAACATATAGAACCCCTTAATACATATCTCATATGCATTAAAGTTTCATAAAACTTAAACCACTTCTTACATGTAATTTCTAGAAACCTTTTCTTGCTATCATAAAATCTACCTTACATCACATGCTTCATAACTTTTATGATAAAGCAAATTTTATGATCTAAATTACATATTACTCTAAGCTTAAGAAAATCACATCAACAAACATACTTAGCCATGTTTATAACATATCAAAATTAAGCCAATGGCTCTGATACCAATTGAAGGAATGGATGGATTTCAAAACTTTTTAATTAGTGCGGAATAAGTTTAACAATTAAACTACTAACTAAACATAAAATCCATTCCTTTAACCCATGATCTTGGCTTATTGTGATATGTATATAAACATAGCATGCATGGTAAGGAAGAACAAAGAGGGAGTTTATGTTCTACTCACCCTTGGAGCGTGATTTTAATCCGATCCAAGTGAACCACCAAAGTTCCTCTCCTTGATCTCTCCTTGTGTGTGTTTCCTCCACCTTGAATTAAGAACTCCTTCTTATACTCCTTCTTGTGCTTGTAATCTCCTCCTTGATGTAACAAGTAAAGCCACAAAAATATATGGCCTCTAAGGATCTTCACCAAGTGAATCAAGAGATGAAGAAAGATGAAAGAAAAGAAGAAATTATGCAAGTGTTCTTCTTTCCTTTAATTTCTGAAAAATGGACCAAGAGAGAACTCTCTTTCTCTCTCTCTAATCTGAAAATAATAGTGTGGAGACACCCCCTTTTCTTTGTCCATGCTTTCCCTTTTATATAATAGGAAATAACTCCAATTACTAAAAGAAAAATATTGACTTTCATAAAGCCAATATTTTGGCTGGTCCATACATGTTATTGGGCACTAAAAATGTGTCTTGGGCTTTCATTTAAATCTCATTTAGTGAAGCCCAAGTCCACACCAAAAAACCCGACAATCGTTTAGGCCCAATAGGTTCGGTTTTACCCGAAAATCCTAATTATGTTCAAATAATAAATCTAATTAATTATTTGCTCATAACCAACTCTTGTTTAATCTTCTTCATATACAATCTCAATGATCCACTTATATGGTGTGCGATCTCTTAGGTTCTAATTAACAAGGCAGTGAAGTTTATAGAAACCATTCTATTTTGTTTACGAATCAAAAACTCCATTTTTGATTCTCCCTTGTTATTAGGATAATAAATGTTTATTAATCCTCGGGGACTTCACAAGTCATGAGTGACGTCTTGCAACATATCATGACTACCCTAGTTAATGTAGAATGACAAAAAACCTATTCAATTGGAATTACAATACAATACGGTCCTTCTCTTACACTATGTTCTAAATCACATCATCGGGGTATGGAATTGATATGTCAATCCCCTAATGTGATTTTCATTCTTATGTGATTCTTAGAATGTGATTAAAAACTCCTTTTTAAATCTCATTCAATGCTTTGGCCAAAGACTCATTGAATCACATCTTTGAACATACACCTTATTTACTTAAGGATAGAGATTCCTTGTTGTACACTCACATGTCTCCATGACCGAATTGATTATACCAATGAATGCATCTATTATATCCATTAAGGGACACAATGTTATTGCATCATCAAGAGATAATCCATTCACTCATAAGACAACTATGGTGTCTCAGGTCAAAGGACTAATTTGTATTATTGCAATTTAGAGTTCAAGTTTGACATGTAAGTAAGACTCCATACAAGAACTCTAATGATCGCGTTCAGTATACTCTTTAAGTTAAGAGCACCCACATACTTGTATTAGTGTCTCTACACAAATGACAAGAGACATATCATCCTCCATATTGAGAATACATAGTATGTGCTAGTCTTTCCGGATTATCAATGTCCAAGTGATAATCCTATGACTAGGAACCTTTTAGGATAAGAGTGTGAAAGAGTAAATGTCTCACACATCTAACTCTTTAGATTACTTTCTCTTTAACTCATATTCCTTGGACCTTGTTCAATCAAATATTAAGTATAAGCAATGAACAATAAACTTGCCCTTTTGAATAATAATAATTACAATAATAATTACATCAAAATGATTGTTTTAGGACACAATTCCTTCAATCTCCCACTTGTACTAAACCCAATCAGCCATGAAACGTACACCCATCTTCTCAAGATGTTGTTCTAGCTTTGCTTGTGATAAAGGCTTAGTGAATGGATCTGATATGTTATCAACAGATGCTACTTTGAGAATGTTAACGTCTCCACGATTAACAATCTCCCTTATGATATGGAAACGTCTTTCGATGTGTTTGGATTTTTGATGAGACCTTGGTTCCTTGGCTTGAGCAATTGCCCCATTGTTGTCACAGTAAAGTGGAATCGGTGACTCAATGGTAGGAACAACATCAAGTTCAGTGATGAACTTTTTCATCCAAACTGCTTCCTTTGCAGCCTCTGCAGCTGCAATGTATTCTGCCTCAGTAGTGGAATCTGCAGTAACGCTTTGTTTGCAGCTTCTCCAATTTACTGCACCTCCATTCAAGGTGAAGACAAACCCCGATGTGGATTTTCTGTCATTCACATCAGATTGAAAATCTGAGTCTGTGTATGCTTCCACTTGCAACTCTGATTGCAAATCACCACCTCCATAAACGAGGAATAAATCTTTAGTCCTTCTCAAGTACTTAAGGATATTCTTAACAGCATTCCAGTGTTCTAAACCTGGATTGGACTGATATCGACTAGTTATGCTTACGCCATAACTGATATCAGGTCTTGTGCATAGCATCGCATACATGAGGCTCCCTATTGCATATGCATATGGGATCTTGCTCATCTTTTGCACTTCCTCAATCGTTTGTGGGCACATTTTCTTAGAAAGGTGAATGCCATGTCTGACAGGCAGAAAACCCTTCCTAGATTGTTCCATGTGAAATCTATTCAGCACTTTGTCTATGTACAAGGATTGAGATAATCCAATTAATCTTTTTGATCTGTCTCTATAGATCTTTATTCCTAGTACATAGGCAGCTTCTCCAAGATCCTTCATAAGGAAGGTCTTGGACAACCAAACTTTAATTGAAGATAACATTCCTACATCATTCCCAAAGAGTAGGATGTCATCTACATAAAGTACAAGGAACACAACAGCACTCCCACTGACCTTTTTGTAAACACAAGGTTCATCCATGTTTTGTGTGAAACCAAAAGATTTGACTGCATCATCAAAACGGATGTTCCAACTCCTTGAAGCTTGCTTGAGTCCATAGATGGACCTATGAAGCTTACACACTTTATGAATGTCATCTCTAGACGCAAAGCCTTCAGGTTGATCCATATAAAGCTCTTCCTCAAGGTTGCCATTCAGAAAGGCAGTCTTTACGTCCATTTGCCATATCTCATAATCATAGTGAGCAGCTATAGCAAATAATATCCGAATGGATTTAACCATGGCAACAGGAGAGAACGTATCTTCATAGTCAATGCCCTCTCTTTGCTTATAGCCCTTTGCCACCAACCTAGCTTTGTAGGTTTCTATTTTACCATCTGAGCCTATCTTTTTCTTGAAGACCCATTTGTTTCCAATTGGTCTAATACCAGGTGGAGGGTCAACGAGAGTCCAGACTTGATTGGTATACATAGAGTCAATCTCGGATTCCATGGCTTCTTGCCATTTCTTTGAGTCAACGTTTGACATTGCTTCATTATAACTAGAAGGATCATGCAGGTTTTCATTGTCACCAAGGAGATTTAACTCCCCAAGGCTTTCATGACACAAACCATACCTCTTGGGAGGTATCCGGATCCTACTAGATATTCTTGGAGTTTGTGTTATAGTTGGTTCAGGAAGTTGTTCAACGGGAAATGAAGTGTTAGTTTGTGGCTTGTTGGACACTTCCTTGAGTTCTACCATTTGTTCAACATTTCCATCAAGGACATAGTCCCTTTCAAGGAAAGTGGCATTCCTGCTAACAAACACCTTTTGTTCTTCAGGTTGAAAGAAATAATATCCTAAACTATCTTTAGGATATCCCACAAATAAACACTTGCTTGATCTAGCTTCAAGCTTGCCTGCTTCTAGTCTTTTGACATAAGCTGGACAACCCCAAATCTTAATATGATTGAGACTTGGTTTCTTCCCATGCCACATCTCATATGGTGTAAGAGGGACGGACTTGGAAGGCACTCTATTTAACAAATAAATTGCTGTTTGAAGTGCATATCCCCAAAAGGATATAGGTAAATCAGTATAGCTCATCATGGAACGAACCATGTCTAACAAAGTTCGATTTCTCCTTTCAGAGACACCATTGAGTTGTGGTGTTCCAGGAGGAGCTAATGAAGAAACAATGCCTTCTTGTTTGAGATAATCAATAAACTCATTGCTTAAGTATTCGCCTCCTCGATCGGATCTTAGAGCCTTAATACTCTTGACGGTTTGTTTCTCAACTTCATTTTTAAATTCTTTGAACATTTCAAAGGCTTCAGATTTGTGCTTCATAAGGTATATATATCCAAACCGAGAATAGTCATCGGTAAAAGTTATGAAGTATGAGAATCCACCTTTACTAATAGTGGACATGGGACCACATACATCGGTATGTATTAGGCCTAAGAGTTCTTTAACTCTTGTTTTTTGTCCACCATAATGTGACTTGGTCATTTTTCCTTTTAGACAAGACTCACAAGTAGGCATAGGATCAGATCCTAACGACTCTAAATATCCATTTTTGGATAATTTGTGAATTCTATCTTGGCTAATATGACCAAGCTTAAGGTGCCACATCTTAATGGGGTTAACCGTTTCCCGAGATCTCTTAGATCCCAAAGCATTTTCCTTCATACAATTAATACTACCATCTAAAGCTAGATGAAAGAGACCATCAATAATATTAGCATGACATATCATGCGTTCATTAATAGATACAAAACCACTTAGTTTATCAAAAACTACTCTATAACCATCCTTCAAAAGCATGGAGATGGAGATAAGGTTCTTTATACATATAGGAAGATAAAGACAATTATTTAACTCCAATGTATCTCCTGATGGTAACTTCAAAATATAAGTCCCCACGGCTTTGGCGTCAACTCTTGTGCCATTTCCAACACGTAGGGTGATTTCTCCAGCTTTAAGCTTCCTTGCTCCCACTAGGTCCTGCAACGAAGTGCAAACATGGTGAGATGCACCTGAATCAATTATCCAAGTGGAAGTATTATTAACTGTAAGTATTGATTCAATCACATTGATCATACCTGCTGTTGAAGACTGGTTCTTCAAGGATGCAAGATAAGCTTTGCAATTCCTCTTCCAATGCCCATCCTTGTTGCAAAAGAAACAAACACCTTTTGGTTCCTTTTGTTCCTTCTTCTTCTTCTTTTGGACTGCTCCTTTAGGCTTTGCCACTTGTTTCTTCTTCCCTTTGCCCTTGCCTTTGGACTTGGAAGAAGAAGCGACAATGGCCACACTCCCACTCTCTTTCTTGATTTGCTTCTCAGCTGTTACCAGCATATTGAGAAGATCAGAAAGACTATGATCCATTTGTTGCATATTATAGTTCATTATGAACTGAGAAAATGAATCATCTAGGGAGGATAGAAGAAGATCTTGAGCTAGCTCCGCATCAAGTGCAAATCCAAGGTCTTGAATTTGCTCAATAAGGCCTATCATTTTTAGACCATGTTGATGCACAGGAGCACCCCTCACATGCTTTGTCTTAACAAGCTCATTGACAGCTGTGAATCGCACATTTCTATTTCTCTCACCAAACAATTCAGTGAGATGAAGTAATATAGAACTGGCGCTATCCATATTCTCATGTTGCTTCTGAAGTTGTGAGTTCATGGATGCAAGCATAACACATTTAGCTTGCGTGTCATCATCCTTATGCTTTTGATAAGCAACACGTTGCTCATCGGTTGCATCTTGAGCCAATGGAGTGTGAGGAGGTGCATTTTGTAAGACATAAGCGATCTTATCGAATGTCAATACAATTTTCAAATTGCGGAGCCAGTCATTGAAGTTTGGGCCCTCAAGACGATTTTCATTGAGAATTTTAGTGATAGGATGTCCTGACATATTGCAGTCTACATAACATAAAATAAAAGAAGTGAGATTGATTTTAAAACCAAGTGACTCGGGTCTTAAGAATCAAATGGCACCCTCTCACTATTTTAACAAATTCCAAATCCCTCAAGGAATTCGAGAGTATAAATTAAAACTCTTAGTGAGTATGGAAGACTCATTTTCATTAAGCCAACCGCATCATAATAGAACTATAGGTCAACTTAATTTCCATGAGAGGATACTCTTATCCAATCACATCAAATGTGAATATCCATAACTTTGGCCTCTAAAGTAAGTAAGTCTCACCATAATAGGATATTGATAAATTACTCTAGTTAAGCTATACCCATCATCTCATGTAAGTATAGGGATCAAAAATTAAATCTCATCATAATAGAATATTGACCAAGATTTGTCCCTACCTTACAACATCAAATGTTGAATAACCTCTTTTTAATGCTCCTAGCAAGAAATACCCCCGTTCGGAATGATATTCACATGTAAGAACATCTAATAGGAGATTACAATGTTGGAAGGCCACAAAGAAGCATTCATAATGTCTTCTTCGTTTTTCAACTTAATATCACTTTGAGGGAATTTTAAGGTCTCATCTTTAATAATCTCATTAATAACAATCACATTGCATTTGCTTTGATCCTAATGCAATCACATTTTCATTATACTTGATCTATAATAAAATACTCCCACTTAATTGTTTTTCGGAAAAACAATTTGATTTCATCAAAAACATTTTTCAAATGGAATCATGGGAAGTATAAAATTACTTGATCAAGTGCAACGAACATGCAATTATAATAGGTCACATAGGATGATTATGGACTTGTTGTTTGATCCAACATGAGCCAATATGTTGGATCAAGGTCATGTTTGGGTGGTTGATTTTAATTACGCGTAACGATTACGAAAATTAAATAACTAAGCTAAGCTATTACACTTTGCACTTGAACTTATTTCAAGGCTTGATGACTTCAAACTTCTTCTTTGGATCATCATCATGTGCCTCCATCTTCGATTACAAGAGTGGATAAGGGGCATACAAGCTCCCATTTAAATTTAATCAAACTTGAATAAATTAAATAAGCTACTTAGTTACACAACCAAATGAATTAATCAAATTAATTACATAACCCAAATGAATTAACTACTTTAATTACATAACCACATTCATTCAAAATGAATAGTCGGCCAATCTCATGCTCAATTATATTAGGCCATAGTCCATAATCATCCTTTAATTAACCAAGATTAATAAGGTTAATTAAACAAGCATATTTAACTCAATCAAAATAAGTTAACCACTAAATTACTTTAATTTAAGCAAGTAAATTAGTTGAGTGATTTATGAGATGATGTCTTACATCATGCATCATTAACTTTTGGTGAGTAATTTAGGGGATAATGTTTTACATCATGCATCACCAACTTTTGGTGAGTGATTTAGAGATAATGTTTTACATCATGTATCACAAACTTTTGGTGAGTGATTTTAGAGATAATGTTTTACATCATGCATCACCAACTTTTGGTGAGTGATTTAGAGATAATGTTTTACATCATGCATCACCAACTTTTGGAGAGTTATTAAAGAAACTAATAATAAAGATGACTAACTCTACCAACTATTTGGTGAGAGAAACATGGAAATGATTTTATGTCATCATTAACTATTAGGTAAATAACAATTCATGAATTTATGGATCAAAAGTGAGAGCAAACACCATGGAAAAATGAGCTAGTTCACAACTAGTTTAGAGATATTCCAAAAAGCTGGAAATAAAATTCCAGCTTTATGTTCTTCCATTGAACACTTGTTTACTTCATCTTTGAAGCCAAAACATGCATCCCCTAAAGCATATATCATCTAACATGTTTCTAAGATTAACATTTTAATTAAGAAACATATAGAACCCCTTAATACATATCTCATATGCATTAAAGTTTCATAAAACTTAAACCACTTCTTACATGTAATTTCTAGAAACCTTTTCTTGCTATCATAAAATCTACCTTACATCACATGCTTCATAACTTTTATGATAAAGCAAATTTTATGATCTAAATTACATATTACTCTAAGCTTAAGAAAATCACATCAACAAACATACTTAGCCATGTTTATAACATATCAAAATTAAGCCAATGGCTCTGATACCAATTGAAGGAATGGATGGATTTCAAAACTTTTTAATTAGTGCGGAATAAGTTTAACAATTAAACTACTAACTAAACATAAAATCCATTCCTTTAACCCATGATCTTGGCTTATTGTGATATGTATATAAACATAGCATGCATGGTAAGGAAGAACAAAGAGGGAGTTTATGTTCTACTCACCCTTGGAGCGTGATTTTAATCCGATCCAAGTGAACCACCAAAGTTCCTCTCCTTGATCTCTCCTTGTGTGTGTTTCCTCCACCTTGAATTAAGAACTCCTTCTTATACTCCTTCTTGTGCTTGTAATCTCCTCCTTGATGTAACAAGTAAAGCCACAAAAATATATGGCCTCTAAGGATCTTCACCAAGTGAATCAAGAGATGAAGAAAGATGAAAGAAAAGAAGAAATTATGCAAGTGTTCTTCTTTCCTTTAATTTCTGAAAAATGGACCAAGAGAGAACTCTCTTTCTCTCTCTCTAATCTGAAAATAATAGTGTGGAGACACCCCCTTTTCTTTGTCCATGCTTTCCCTTTTATATAATAGGAAATAACTCCAATTACTAAAAGAAAAATATTGACTTTCATAAAGCCAATATTTTGGCTGGTCCATACATGTTATTGGGCACTAAAAATGTGTCTTGGGCTTTCATTTAAATCTCATTTAGTGAAGCCCAAGTCCACACCAAAAAACCCGACAATCGTTTAGGCCCAATAGGTTCGGTTTTACCCGAAAATCCTAATTATGTTCAAATAATAAATCTAATTAATTATTTGCTCATAACCAACTCTTGTTTAATCTTCTTCATATACAATCTCAATGATCCACTTATATGGTGTGCGATCTCTTAGGTTCTAATTAACAAGGCAGTGAAGTTTATAGAAACCATTCTATTTTGTTTACGAATCAAAAACTCCATTTTTGATTCTCCCTTGTTATTAGGATAATAAATGTTTATTAATCCTCGGGGACTTCACAAGTCATGAGTGACGTCTTGCAACATATCATGACTACCCTAGTTAATGTAGAATGACAAAAAACCTATTCAATTGGAATTACAATACAATACGGTCCTTCTCTTACACTATGTTCTAAATCACATCATCGGGGTATGGAATTGATATGTCAATCCCCTAATGTGATTTTCATTCTTATGTGATTCTTAGAATGTGATTAAAAACTCCTTTTTAAATCTCATTCAATGCTTTGGCCAAAGACTCATTGAATCACATCTTTGAACATACACCTTATTTACTTAAGGATAGAGATTCCTTGTTGTACACTCACATGTCTCCATGACCGAATTGATTATACCAATGAATGCATCTATTATATCCATTAAGGGACACAATGTTATTGCATCATCAAGAGATAATCCATTCACTCATAAGACAACTATGGTGTCTCAGGTCAAAGGACTAATTTGTATTATTGCAATTTAGAGTTCAAGTTTGACATGTAAGTAAGACTCCATACAAGAACTCTAATGATCGCGTTCAGTATACTCTTTAAGTTAAGAGCACCCACATACTTGTATTAGTGTCTCTACACAAATGACAAGAGACATATCATCCTCCATATTGAGAATACATAGTATGTGCTAGTCTTTCCGGATTATCAATGTCCAAGTGATAATCCTATGACTAGGAACCTTTTAGGATAAGAGTGTGAAAGAGTAAATGTCTCACACATCTAACTCTTTAGATTACTTTCTCTTTAACTCATATTCCTTGGACCTTGTTCAATCAAATATTAAGTATAAGCAATGAACAATAAACTTGCCCTTTTGAATAATAATAATTACAATAATAATTACATCAAAATGATTGTTTTAGGACACAATTCCTTCAATCTCCCACTTGTACTAAACCCAATCAGCCATGAAACGTACACCCATCTTCTCAAGATGTTGTTCTAGCTTTGCTTGTGATAAAGGCTTAGTGAATGGATCTGATATGTTATCAACAGATGCTACTTTGAGAATGTTAACGTCTCCACGATTAACAATCTCCCTTATGATATGGAAACGTCTTTCGATGTGTTTGGATTTTTGATGAGACCTTGGTTCCTTGGCTTGAGCAATTGCCCCATTGTTGTCACAGTAAAGTGGAATCGGTGACTCAATGGTAGGAACAACATCAAGTTCAGTGATGAACTTTTTCATCCAAACTGCTTCCTTTGCAGCCTCTGCAGCTGCAATGTATTCTGCCTCAGTAGTGGAATCTGCAGTAACGCTTTGTTTGCAGCTTCTCCAATTTACTGCACCTCCATTCAAGGTGAAGACAAACCCCGATGTGGATTTTCTGTCATTCACATCAGATTGAAAATCTGAGTCTGTGTATGCTTCCACTTGCAACTCTGATTGCAAATCACCACCTCCATAAACGAGGAATAAATCTTTAGTCCTTCTCAAGTACTTAAGGATATTCTTAACAGCATTCCAGTGTTCTAAACCTGGATTGGACTGATATCGACTAGTTATGCTTACGCCATAACTGATATCAGGTCTTGTGCATAGCATCGCATACATGAGGCTCCCTATTGCATATGCATATGGGATCTTGCTCATCTTTTGCACTTCCTCAATCGTTTGTGGGCACATTTTCTTAGAAAGGTGAATGCCATGTCTGACAGGCAGAAAACCCTTCCTAGATTGTTCCATGTGAAATCTATTCAGCACTTTGTCTATGTACAAGGATTGAGATAATCCAATTAATCTTTTTGATCTGTCTCTATAGATCTTTATTCCTAGTACATAGGCAGCTTCTCCAAGATCCTTCATAAGGAAGGTCTTGGACAACCAAACTTTAATTGAAGATAACATTCCTACATCATTCCCAAAGAGTAGGATGTCATCTACATAAAGTACAAGGAACACAACAGCACTCCCACTGACCTTTTTGTAAACACAAGGTTCATCCATGTTTTGTGTGAAACCAAAAGATTTGACTGCATCATCAAAACGGATGTTCCAACTCCTTGAAGCTTGCTTGAGTCCATAGATGGACCTATGAAGCTTACACACTTTATGAATGTCATCTCTAGACGCAAAGCCTTCAGGTTGATCCGTATAAAGCTCTTCCTCAAGGTTGCCATTCAGAAAGGCAGTCTTTACGTCCATTTGCCATATCTCATAATCATAGTGAGCAGCTATAGCAAATAATATCCGAATGGATTTAACCATGGCAACAGGAGAGAACGTATCTTCATAGTCAATGCCCTCTCTTTGCTTATAGCCCTTTGCCACCAACCTAGCTTTGTAGGTTTCTATTTTACCATCTGAGCCTATCTTTTTCTTGAAGACCCATTTGTTTCCAATTGGTCTAATACCAGGTGGAGGGTCAACGAGAGTCCAGACTTGATTGGTATACATAGAGTCAATCTCGGATTCCATGGCTTCTTGCCATTTCTTTGAGTCAACGTTTGACATTGCTTCATTATAACTAGAAGGATCATGCAGGTTTTCATTGTCACCAAGGAGATTTAACTCCCCAAGGCTTTCATGACACAAACCATACCTCTTGGGAGGTATCCGGATCCTACTAGATATTCTTGGAGTTTGTGTTATAGTTGGTTCAGGAAGTTGTTCAACGGGAAATGAAGTGTTAGTTTGTGGCTTGTTGGACACTTCCTTGAGTTCTACCATTTGTTCAACATTTCCATCAAGGACATAGTCCCTTTCAAGGAAAGTGGCATTCCTGCTAACAAACACCTTTTGTTCTTCAGGTTGAAAGAAATAATATCCTAAACTATCTTTAGGATATCCCACAAATAAACACTTGCTTGATCTAGCTTCAAGCTTGCCTGCTTCTAGTCTTTTGACATAAGCTGGACAACCCCAAATCTTAATATGATTGAGACTTGGTTTCTTCCCATGCCACATCTCATATGGTGTAAGAGGGACGGACTTGGAAGGCACTCTATTTAACAAATAAATTGCTGTTTGAAGTGCATATCCCCAAAAGGATATAGGTAAATCAGTATAGCTCATCATGGAACGAACCATGTCTAACAAAGTTCGATTTCTCCTTTCAGAGACACCATTGAGTTGTGGTGTTCCAGGAGGAGCTAATGAAGAAACAATGCCTTCTTGTTTGAGATAATCAATAAACTCATTGCTTAAGTATTCGCCTCCTCGATCGGATCTTAGAGCCTTAATACTCTTGACGGTTTGTTTCTCAACTTCATTTTTAAATTCTTTGAACATTTCAAAGGCTTCAGATTTGTGCTTCATAAGGTATATATATCCAAACCGAGAATAGTCATCGGTAAAAGTTATGAAGTATGAGAATCCACCTTTACTAATAGTGGACATGGGACCACATACATCGGTATGTATTAGGCCTAAGAGTTCTTTAACTCTTGTTCTTTGTCCACCATAATGTGACTTGGTCATTTTTCCTTTTAGACAAGACTCACAAGTAGGCATAGGATCAGATCCTAACGACTCTAAATATCCATTTTTGGATAATTTGTGAATTCTATCTTGGCTAATATGACCAAGCTTAAGGTGCCACATCTTAATGGGGTTAACCGTTTCCCGAGATCTCTTAGATCCCAAAGCATTTTCCTTCATACAATTAATACTACCATCTAAAGCTAGATGAAAGAGACCATCAATAATATTAGCATGACATATCATGCGTTCATTAATAGATACAAAACCACTTAGTTTATCAAAAACTACTCTATAACCATCCTTCAAAAGCATGGAGATGGAGATAAGGTTCTTTATACATATAGGAAGATAAAGACAATTATTTAACTCCAATGTATCTCCTGATGGTAACTTCAAAATATAAGTCCCCACGGCTTTGGCGTCAACTCTTGTGCCATTTCCAACACGTAGGGTGATTTCTCCAGCTTTAAGCTTCCTTGCTCCCACTAGGTCCTGCAACGAAGTGCAAACATGGTGAGATGCACCTGAATCAATTATCCAAGTGGAAGTATTATTAACTGTAAGTATTGATTCAATCACATTGATCATACCTGCTGTTGAAGACTGGTTCTTCAAGGATGCAAGATAAGCTTTGCAATTCCTCTTCCAATGCCCATCCTTGTTGCAAAAGAAACAAACACCTTTTGGTTCCTTTTGTTCCTTCTTCTTCTTCTTTTGGACTGCTCCTTTAGGCTTTGCCACTTGTTTCTTCTTCCCTTTGCCCTTGCCTTTGGACTTGGAAGAAGAAGCGACAATGGCCACACTCCCACTCTCTTTCTTGATTTGCTTCTCAGCTGTTACCAGCATATTGAGAAGATCAGAAAGACTATGATCCATTTGTTGCATATTATAGTTCATTATGAACTGAGAAAATGAATCATCTAGGGAGGATAGAAGAAGATCTTGAGCTAGCTCCGCATCAAGTGCAAATCCAAGGTCTTGAATTTGCTCAATAAGGCCTATCATTTTTAGACCATGTTGATGCACAGGAGCACCCCTCACATGCTTTGTCTTAACAAGCTCATTGACAGCTGTGAATCGCACATTTCTATTTCTCTCACCAAACAATTCAGTGAGATGAAGTAATATAGAACTGGCGCTATCCATATTCTCATGTTGCTTCTGAAGTTGTGAGTTCATGGATGCAAGCATAACACATTTAGCTTGCGTGTCATCATCCTTATGCTTTTGATAAGCAACACGTTGCTCATCGGTTGCATCTTGAGCCAATGGAGTGTGAGGAGGTGCATTTTGTAAGACATAAGCGATCTTATCGAATGTCAATACAATTTTCAAATTGCGGAGCCAGTCATTGAAGTTTGGGCCCTCAAGACGATTTTCATTGAGAATTTTAGTGATAGGATGTCCTGACATATTGCAGTCTACATAACATAAAATAAAAGAAGTGAGATTGATTTTAAAACCAAGTGACTCGGGTCTTAAGAATCAAATGGCACCCTCTCACTATTTTAACAAATTCCAAATCCCTCAAGGAATTCGAGAGTATAAATTAAAACTCTTAGTGAGTATGGAAGACTCATTTTCATTAAGCCAACCGCATCATAATAGAACTATAGGTCAACTTAATTTCCATGAGAGGATACTCTTATCCAATCACATCAAATGTGAATATCCATAACTTTGGCCTCTAAAGTAAGTAAGTCTCACCATAATAGGATATTGATAAATTACTCTAGTTAAGCTATACCCATCATCTCATGTAAGTATAGGGATCAAAAATTAAATCTCATCATAATAGAATATTGACCAAGATTTGTCCCTACCTTACAACATCAAATGTTGAATAACCTCTTTTTAATGCTCCTAGCAAGAAATACCCCCGTTCGGAATGATATTCACATGTAAGAACATCTAATAGGAGATTACAATGTTGGAAGGCCACAAAGAAGCATTTATAATGTCTTCTTCGTTTTTCAACTTAATATCACTTTGAGGGAATTTTAAGGTCTCATCTTTAATAATCTCATTAATAACAATCACATTGCATTTGCTTTGATCCTAATGCAATCACATTTTCATTATACTTGATCTATAATAAAATACTCCCACTTAATTGTTTTTCGGAAAAACAATTTGATTTCATCAAAAACATTTTTCAAATGGAATCATGGGAAGTATAAAATTACTTGATCAAGTGCAACGAACATGCAATTATAATAGGTCACATAGGATGATTATGGACTTGTTGTTTGATCCAACATGAGCCAATATGTTGGATCAAGGTCATGTTTGGGTGGTTGATTTTAATTACGCGTAACGATTACGAAAATTAAATAACTAAGCTAAGCTATTACACTTTGCACTTGAACTTATTTCAAGGCTTGATGACTTCAAACTTCTTCTTTGGATCATCATCATGTGCCTCCATCTTCGATTACAAGAGTGGATAAGGGGCATACAAGCTCCCATTTAAATTTAATCAAACTTGAATAAATTAAATAAGCTACTTAGTTACACAACCAAATGAATTAATCAAATTAATTACATAACCCAAATGAATTAACTACTTTAATTACATAACCACATTCATTCAAAATGAATAGTCGGCCAATCTCATGCTCAATTATATTAGGCCATAGTCCATAATCATCCTTTAATTAACCAAGATTAATAAGGTTAATTAAACAAGCATATTTAACTCAATCAAAATAAGTTAACCACTAAATTACTTTAATTTAAGCAAGTAAATTAGTTGAGTGATTTATGAGATGATGTCTTACATCATGCATCATTAACTTTTGGTGAGTAATTTAGGGGATAATGTTTTACATCATGCATCACCAACTTTTGGTGAGTGATTTAGAGATAATGTTTTACATCATGTATCACAAACTTTTGGTGAGTGATTTTAGAGATAATGTTTTACATCATGCATCACCAACTTTTGGTGAGTGATTTAGAGATAATGTTTTACATCATGCATCACCAACTTTTGGAGAGTTATTTAAAGAAACTAATAATAAAGATGACTAACTCTACCAACTATTTGGTGAGAGAAACATGGAAATGATTTTATGTCATCATTAACTATTAGGTAAATAACAATTCATGAATTTATGGATCAAAAGTGAGAGCAAACACCATGGAAAAATGAGCTAGTTCACAACTAGTTTAGAGATATTCCAAAAAGCTGGAAATAAAATTCCAGCTTTATGTTCTTCCATTGAACACTTGTTTACTTCATCTTTGAAGCCAAAACATGCATCCCCTAAAGCATATATCATCTAACATGTTTCTAAGATTAACATTTTAATTAAGAAACATATAGAACCCCTTAATACATATCTCATATGCATTAAAGTTTCATAAAACTTAAACCACTTCTTACATGTAATTTCTAGAAACCTTTTCTTGCTATCATAAAATCTACCTTACATCACATGCTTCATAACTTTTATGATAAAGCAAATTTTATGATCTAAATTACATATTACTCTAAGCTTAAGAAAATCACATCAACAAACATACTTAGCCATGTTTATAACATATCAAAATTAAGCCAATGGCTCTGATACCAATTGAAGGAATGGATGGATTTCAAAACTTTTTAATTAGTGCGGAATAAGTTTAACAATTAAACTACTAACTAAACATAAAATCCATTCCTTTAACCCATGATCTTGGCTTATTGTGATATGTATATAAACATAGCATGCATGGTAAGGAAGAACAAAGAGGGAGTTTATGTTCTACTCACCCTTGGAGCGTGATTTTAATCCGATCCAAGTGAACCACCAAAGTTCCTCTCCTTGATCTCTCCTTGTGTGTGTTTCCTCCACCTTGAATTAAGAACTCCTTCTTATACTCCTTCTTGTGCTTGTAATCTCCTCCTTGATGTAACAAGTAAAGCCACAAAAATATATGGCCTCTAAGGATCTTCACCAAGTGAATCAAGAGATGAAGAAAGATGAAAGAAAAGAAGAAATTATGCAAGTGTTCTTCTTTCCTTTAATTTCTGAAAAATGGACCAAGAGAGAACTCTCTTTCTCTCTCTCTAATCTGAAAATAATAGTGTGGAGACACCCCCTTTTCTTTGTCCATGCTTTCCCTTTTATATAATAGGAAATAACTCCAATTACTAAAAGAAAAATATTGACTTTCATAAAGCCAATATTTTGGCTGGTCCATACATGTTATTGGGCACTAAAAATGTGTCTTGGGCTTTCATTTAAATCTCATTTAGTGAAGCCCAAGTCCACACCAAAAAACCCGACAATCGTTTAGGCCCAATAGGTTCGGTTTTACCCGAAAATCCTAATTATGTTCAAATAATAAATCTAATTAATTATTTGCTCATAACCAACTCTTGTTTAATCTTCTTCATATACAATCTCAATGATCCACTTATATGGTGTGCGATCTCTTAGGTTCTAATTAACAAGGCAGTGAAGTTTATAGAAACCATTCTATTTTGTTTACGAATCAAAAACTCCATTTTTGATTCTCCCTTGTTATTAGGATAATAAATGTTTATTAATCCTCGGGGACTTCACAAGTCATGAGTGACGTCTTGCAACATATCATGACTACCCTAGTTAATGTAGAATGACAAAGAACCTATTCAATTGGAATTACAATACAATACGGTCCTTCTCTTACACTATGTTCTAAATCACATCATCGGGGTATGGAATTGATATGTCAATCCCCTAATGTGATTTTCATTCTTATGTGATTCTTAGAATGTGATTAAAAACTCCTTTTTAAATCTCATTCAATGCTTTGGCCAAAGACTCATTGAATCACATCTTTGAACATACACCTTATTTACTTAAGGATAGAGATTCCTTGTTGTACACTCACATGTCTCCATGACCGAATTGATTATACCAATGAATGCATCTATTATATCCATTAAGGGACACAATGTTATTGCATCATCAAGAGATAATCCATTCACTCATAAGACAACTATGGTGTCTCAGGTCAAAGGACTAATTTGTATTATTGCAATTTAGAGTTCAAGTTTGACATGTAAGTAAGACTCCATACAAGAACTCTAATGATCGCGTTCAGTATACTCTTTAAGTTAAGAGCACCCACATACTTGTATTAGTGTCTCTACACAAATGACAAGAGACATATCATCCTCCATATTGAGAATACATAGTATGTGCTAGTCTTTCCGGATTATCAATGTCCAAGTGATAATCCTATGACTAGGAACCTTTTAGGATAAGAGTGTGAAAGAGTAAATGTCTCACACATCTAACTCTTTAGATTACTTTCTCTTTAACTCATATTCCTTGGACCTTGTTCAATCAAATATTAAGTATAAGCAATGAACAATAAACTTGCCCTTTTGAATAATAATAATTACAATAATAATTACATCAAAATGATTGTTTTAGGACACAATTCCTTCAATCTCCCACTTGTACTAAACCCAATCAGCCATGAAACGTACACCCATCTTCTCAAGATGTTGTTCTAGCCACTACTAGAATTTTGTTCATAGACATCGGTTCTGGACAGATGTTAAACTAATTTTCGATCGATGTCTTAGTGGGTGTAGAGAAAAGTATAGACATCAGTATAAGCGCATTTTAAACCGATGTCCCAGACAACAACCAACATCGATTCTAAAAAACAAATCGATGTATAATCGTTATAATCATCATATTTTTGTATGTTAGGTATGTCTAATTCTTCATATTTTCACATTTTATGCTTAAAAAAGTATATGTCAAACAATACCTACTTGAACATTTGCATCGATTTCTATTCCAGAAGCGATGTCCAATACACTTGTAGACATCAGTTCCCATGAGTATTGTTTGTTCGTGGTCATTTTTATATGTAGGTTGCCACATTATTTTTCTAGGAACGATGTCTGTATCTTTATTCTACATCATTTTTTTATTCAGAAATGATGTTTCCTTTAAGACAGAACATCGTTTCCAATTAAGTAAACCGATGTTCAATGGTATTATGTACGTCGGCTATTTTTATTCAAACTGATGTGTTAGTTCATTGAAGACATCGTTTTTGCTTTCCAAAACCGATGTTCACCTTTTGACCACACATCGGTTTCCTCCATGGTAGGTGATTTGTATGTTCATAATAGATTACGGTTTGGTGATTAGAAATCGAGAAATCGATGTGCAGTAGTTTTGATTACATCGGTTTTGAGTTACAATTCAATATATTGATAATCATAGGACATCGATTTCATCTAGTTGCTGGAAAAAGAAATACATTTCTCATCACCCAAAAATTGGAGCTTTCCATTAATTTTCTTTCCAAATTCATGATTCAACATAATTCACAAAATAAAACCCAAAACCTACAAAGGCTAGCTTAGAAACATATTAGCAACCAACTACAAAAGTACGTTCTACACCAAACTTTGCTTCAAAGCAAAAACTAGCCTTACTCAAAATCATGGAAGCCAAAAGTCTTACGCCAAACTCTGTATATAATCAGCCACTTCAATGCACACCTCGAGGTATTCTATCCTTGAGAAATACCTCATCCCTCTTTTTTTGTTCCAGGGTTACTTCAGAACTCTCACCATCTGCTAAGCACATAACAACTATTAATCTTCAGCAGAAAACATATTCATTCCCACAAAGAATAACTAGACAATAAATGTGAGTTCAGAAGATACTGATAAGATAATTTAACCAATGAAAGATGCCTTGAACAATTAACTTGACTCAGGACCTAAAATTAAAATTAGTTTTGGCTCAACTATCAGAACTCAATTTAAGTTCTCTTTATCTATATCTAGCAGAATAAACCACACAGTATGCCTGTGCAGTAAATACATATAGAGTGCTACTCTTAAGTCAAATAATTTACTTTAGCATTCCTAATTACAACAACAATATTAAATGACAATGATGTTTAAGCCAGTTATGCTCTTACGTCACAACTCAATCCAGATTACTAGATAACTACTACAAGCTAAGAAGAGGGGAAAAAAAAAGGTTCAACACTGAACTAATGCCTTCCGTATATGATTCAATGTGAAGAACTAAAGGGTGTCAAATAAATTATCCATGAATATTGTACATCATATGAATACTCACCCAACTTTTCTTTAACCAAAGGAAGATTGTTCTGTTTACTACTTTTATTGCATATTTCCTTGATAGTAATGGCTATAATCTTGATCAAATTGTATGGACCATCCCCCAAAATAAGGGCAATAGCTATGAAGACCTGTAAACAAACATTACGGATTGAGCCAAACCACAAATATAATCAAGATTATTGCTATAATGACCACCTTGTTGCCTCCAACAAAAATGATTCCACAATACCTTATATCCATAAAGACCTTTGAAATCATTGCTACCAAGGTCAGCTGGATACCAGTGCCCAGCATGTTGGGATATGAGAGGCCAAAGGAAACCCCATGATATGATAGCCCCAAGAAGTACTGAGCAGTTGACTATGTGAGCGCAAATAAGACCACATCCGACATAAGTAGGACTGGAGTCGAAATAAAACCTGCACATAGAAGCTACTTACGTGTTCTTAAAAAGAAGCTACTTACGTGTTCTTAAAAAGTGTCAATCCAAGGCTAGGAAAGTTGTCAAACCCACATGAATCTCCAATACCACTGAAGAACCACTTAAAGCAGCTCCAAATTAAACTCATGCTTAGATACTTTCCAAGACATTGCACTTGCTTCCTGCAATAAAAAGAGTACATATATATTCAGTGCAAAAAAAGTAAAAAAAAAAAATAATTCATTTTGAACTCAGGCCTCTATTTGAATGAAAACAGATAGAAAGGGCTTCGGATATTAAATCTTTTTTTTTTGAAGGGGAAAGAATGACCAGTTTCAGTGGTGGCATTTCATGAAGTTGAGACATAAGAGTTTACCCAGCAATCTCTGCACCACTTCTAGTGTGAAAGCTATTGATCAACATTGTTGTGGCAGTCCCACTGGGGTATGTAAGTTTGTAATCCATAACCATTACCTGATTTCAGAAGCATATACAAGTGAGGATGCTTTCAACTACAACGAATGCCAATCATGGTGGCCAACAGGCATGTCAAACTTTAAGAGTCTTAAAAATGGCGTGGCCAATGCCTTACAAAATAAGAGACAACAGTTCCTCTGAAAGGTTAACATAATTACTTAGGTATATAAATTGAACAGCCACATCTATCGCAAACTAAAAAGACATTGCGAAAAGTAGAACCATGGAAGCTAACAAGCAACTAATAGGAACACAGCAACTACAACATAGAAGAACAAAACACCCAACATTGTTGGAAGATTGAACAAACCACAGTGCAAGTAGTTACCTTGCGAAGCGGAACAAGACTAAAAAGTCCAACCTGGAACACCAACCTGGAACGCTGAGCCAAAAACTCCCTGCAATAGTATCACTGAGAGTTTGAGTAAGTTTCAAAGTGAGCATCATATTGTCGTCAATTTAGCTTATCTACTTGCTGAGTATAAAACCGCAAACAACCTTAACTTAGGGTTTAAGGCCCAAGCACTTGAGTCTCTTTCCACAAACCACAACACCACTACAGATTGAATAGCCACAAACCTCACCGATATCATCATTATTTGCTCCATTCAGACAGTGAGAAATCTTCTTTAATTTGCTCCATGGTTATTGTAAATATAGCATGTGAGCGACTGCATTGTGAGAAGAAAAAGAGAAAGCAATAGAAATAATATGTCAGTTCCTTCCTAATGAAGCTAATTAGAAGCACACAAATGGTCTTTTTTGAGTTAATTAATGTCTCAACATATGAATTATGAAAACAAAAGGTATGTCATTACACAAGCCAAAAGCAACACTTCCTATTAATGATCAATTAGACAAAGTCTATCCACCCCCATCATATATAAAGAAGTAATAAAAATATAAAGCATGGATATCTATACATAGACAAATTTATTTACATAACAAATACTGGTTCCACAAATCAAATGCAAAACAAAAACAGAAAGTGCAATAATATAATATGCCCTGAACTTAAAGACATACATATATCACTAATATTTGTTAATTAGTCATCTACTTAAATGCTTCAGTCTTAACAGAAAAAAGAACAGGCATTGCACCTTGACTGACTGTTCATGTTTGTGCTCCCTGTAGCACGAGCTAAAGAACCTCGAACCAGATATGATCCCATATCTTCCTTCGTCCTAACCTCTGGCTCAGTCACACCAGCAAGTGTTATCCCTCCACTCACTGTTTCTCTAACTAATTTGAATAGGCACTCTTGCTATAGGCTTTGTAGTAGCTGCCCCTTCATTTTTAGAGAGAGTTGATGAATTTGGATCAAGCAAGTCAAACACTTCCTCCTTGAATATCTGAGTGTCACAAATTCATCATGAGCAATATACACCACATAACTTTACACCAGGCTAAAAAAAGTAATAGACATTTACCTCAATAAACGATACCCTGATCAAGAACTCCGTGTTATCTTTCGTTGTCTCCACTCTTTTGAAAATAGTTTCCATCACTTTCTGTATGATTCCGCCAGTGCTTCCTTCCCCAGAATAGTTAGTGCCCATCGTTCTAATTTTATTCTTTTCTTAGAAATTAGAACTGACAACTCAAAGCCCAAGCTTCATTCACCAGATGTAGATCCATCGGAAAAAAGAATCTGAATGCATACCATTTCAGCTACTAAAATCTCCAAGTACGATCCACAAATAAGAAACTTAGCTACCTATCCCTCTAATACAGTTTCTCTACAACCGAATGATTCCAAACAAATCCGAAATCGGAAATTGAAAGATCCAGTTCACGATAAAGCTTAAAAGAAAAGCGAAGGATCACGAAGCTTACCCTTTCTACCGGCGAGATTACGCTTTTCCCTGCAGAAGATCCTATAAACCTTGTCCTTCAACGAGTTCGGCGAAACGCTTTCGAGGGCGAGCAATTTTGGGGCTGAAGAAGGATTTTCCGTGCTTGGTTGAGATGGATCTGGGGTGGAGGTTTCGAATCGATGAGGCGGAGATGGTTCCCAAGAATCGAGACTCGCCGGTGGTCTCTGTGGGGGTGTTCTTCGCGTTCATTGTTTCTGAGACGAAGAAGGAGAAAGGAGGAGGGGGTTAAGGTTGGGGTCGGAGGCGGAGGCGGATGCGGATGCGGAGAAAGGCGGAGGACGCTGGGTCCGGGTCTGAGCTAGAGAATGGAGGAGGAGGTCAAGTTTGGGGTCGGGTTGAGAATGGAGATCGAGTTTGGGAGGAGATCTGTTTTGGGGTGAGCTCAGAATGAAGGAGTCGAGCGAGAGTTGGGGTCGGGTTTTCGATCTGTTTCAGTTTTGGGGTCGGGCGCAATTTTTTTCTAAGTGTGAAAGTTTTCCCCGCTTCTTCATTTCACTTAAAAACTTAGCGCTTTTTGGTTCCCGCAAATTTTCGAACAAAATTTTTAACACCAGTCATTTTAAGAACCGATGTTAATAATATACATTTAAATCGGTATTTTCGTAAAACGATGTTAGATTACTTTTTTACATCGTGGGCAAGTCTGACTGATTTAAAACATGCGATGTCTAATAACATAATTCTAGTAGTGAGCTTTGCTTGTGATAAAGGCTTAGTGAATGGATCTGATATGTTATCAACAGATGCTACTTTGAGAATGTTAACGTCTCCACGATTAACAATCTCCCTTATGATATGGAAACGTCTTTCGATGTGTTTGGATTTTTGATGAGACCTTGGTTCCTTGGCTTGAGCAATTGCCCCATTGTTGTCACAGTAAAGTGGAATCGGTGACTCAATGGTAGGAACAACATCAAGTTCAGTGATGAACTTTTTCATCCAAACTGCTTCCTTTGCAGCCTCTGCAGCTGCAATGTATTCTGCCTCAGTAGTGGAATCTGCAGTAACGCTTTGTTTGCAGCTTCTCCAATTTACTGCACCTCCATTCAAGGTGAAGACAAACCCCGATGTGGATTTTCTGTCATTCACATCAGATTGAAAATCTGAGTCTGTGTATGCTTCCACTTGCAACTCTGATTGCAAATCACCACCTCCATAAACGAGGAATAAATCTTTAGTCCTTCTCAAGTACTTAAGGATATTCTTAACAGCATTCCAGTGTTCTAAACCTGGATTGGACTGATATCGACTAGTTATGCTTACGCCATAACTGATATCAGGTCTTGTGCATAGCATCGCATACATGAGGCTCCCTATTGCAGATGCATATGGGATCTTGCTCATCTTTTGCACTTCCTCAATCGTTTGTGGGCACATTTTCTTAGAAAGGTGAATGCCATGTCTGACAGGCAGAAAACCCTTCCTAGATTGTTCCATGTGAAATCTATTCAGCACTTTGTCTATGTACAAGGATTGAGATAATCCAATTAATCTTTTTGATCTGTCTCTATAGATCTTTATTCCTAGTACATAGGCAGCTTCTCCAAGATCCTTCATAAGGAAGGTCTTGGACAACCAAACTTTAATTGAAGATAACATTCCTACATCATTCCCAAAGAGTAGGATGTCATCTACATAAAGTACAAGGAACACAACAGCACTCCCACTGACCTTTTTGTAAACACAAGGTTCATCCATGTTTTGTGTGAAACCAAAAGATTTGACTGCATCATCAAAACGGATGTTCCAACTCCTTGAAGCTTGCTTGAGTCCATAGATGGACCTATGAAGCTTACACACTTTATGAATGTCATCTCTAGACGCAAAGCCTTCAGGTTGATCCATATAAAGCTCTTCCTCAAGGTTGCCATTCAGAAAGGCAGTCTTTACGTCCATTTGCCATATCTCATAATCATAGTGAGCAGCTATAGCAAATAATATCCGAATGGATTTAACCATGGCAACAGGAGAGAACGTATCTTCATAGTCAATGCCCTCTCTTTGCTTATAGCCCTTTGCCACCAACCTAGCTTTGTAGGTTTCTATTTTACCATCTGAGCCTATCTTTTTCTTGAAGACCCATTTGTTTCCAATTGGTCTAATACCAGGTGGAGGGTCAACGAGAGTCCAGACTTGATTGGTATACATAGAGTCAATCTCGGATTCCATGGCTTCTTGCCATTTCTTTGAGTCAACGTTTGACATTGCTTCATTATAACTAGAAGGATCATGCAGGTTTTCATTGTCACCAAGGAGATTTAACTCCCCAAGGCTTTCATGACACAAACCATACCTCTTGGGAGGTATCCGGATCCTACTAGATATTCTTGGAGTTTGTGTTATAGTTGGTTCAGGAAGTTGTTCAACGGGAAATGAAGTGTTAGTTTGTGGCTTGTTGGACACTTCCTTGAGTTCTACCATTTGTTCAACATTTCCATCAAGGACATAGTCCCTTTCAAGGAAAGTGGCATTCCTGCTAACAAACACCTTTTGTTCTTCAGGTTGAAAGAAATAATATCCTAAACTATCTTTAGGATATCCCACAAATAAACACTTGCTTGATCTAGCTTCAAGCTTGCCTGCTTCTAGTCTTTTGACATAAGCTGGACAACCCCAAATCTTAATATGATTGAGACTTGGTTTCTTCCCATGCCACATCTCATATGGTGTAAGAGGGACGGACTTGGAAGGCACTCTATTTAACAAATAAATTGCTGTTTGAAGTGCATATCCCCAAAAGGATATAGGTAAATCAGTATAGCTCATCATGGAACGAACCATGTCTAACAAAGTTCGATTTCTCCTTTCAGAGACACCATTGAGTTGTGGTGTTCCAGGAGGAGCTAATGAAGAAACAATGCCTTCTTGTTTGAGATAATCAATAAACTCATTGCT
Organism: Rosa rugosa; assembly: GCF_958449725.1. NCBI lineage: Eukaryota > Viridiplantae > Streptophyta > Magnoliopsida > Rosales > Rosaceae > Rosa > Rosa rugosa. The sequence continues at coordinate 49,629,976 of NC_084820.1, read as the reverse complement.
TAAGTATTCGCCTCCTCGATCGGATCTTAGAGCCTTAATACTCTTGACGGTTTGTTTCTCAACTTCATTTTTAAATTCTTTGAACATTTCAAAGGCTTCAGATTTGTGCTTCATAAGGTATATATATCCAAACCGAGAATAGTCATCGGTAAAAGTTATGAAGTATGAGAATCCACCTTTACTAATAGTGGACATGGGACCACATACATCGGTATGTATTAGGCCTAAGAGTTCTTTAACTCTTGTTCTTTGTCCACCATAATGTGACTTGGTCATTTTTCCTTTTAGACAAGACTCACAAGTAGGCATAGGATCAGATCCTAACGACTCTAAATATCCATTTTTGGATAATTTGTGAATTCTATCTTGGCTAATATGACCAAGCTTAAGGTGCCACATCTTAATGGGGTTAACCGTTTCCCGAGATCTCTTAGATCCCAAAGCATTTTCCTTCATACAATTAATACTACCATCTAAAGCTAGATGAAAGAGACCATCAATAATATTAGCATGACATATCATGCGTTCATTAATAGATACAAAACCACTTAGTTTATCAAAAACTACTCTATAACCATCCTTCAAAAGCATGGAGATGGAGATAAGGTTCTTTATACATATAGGAAGATAAAGACAATTATTTAACTCCAATGTATCTCCTGATGGTAACTTCAAAATATAAGTCCCCACGGCTTTGGCGTCAACTCTTGTGCCATTTCCAACACGTAGGGTGATTTCTCCAGCTTTAAGCTTCCTTGCTCCCACTAGGTCCTGCAACGAAGTGCAAACATGGTGAGATGCACCTGAATCAATTATCCAAGTGGAAGTATTATTAACTGTAAGTATTGATTCAATCACATTGATCATACCTGCTGTTGAAGACTGGTTCTTCAAGGATGCAAGATAAGCTTTGCAATTCCTCTTCCAATGCCCATCCTTGTTGCAAAAGAAACAAACACCTTTTGGTTCCTTTTGTTCCTTCTTCTTCTTCTTTTGGACTGCTCCTTTAGGCTTTGCCACTTGTTTCTTCTTCCCTTTGCCCTTGCCTTTGGACTTGGAAGAAGAAGCGACAATGGCCACACTCCCACTCTCTTTCTTGATTTGCTTCTCAGCTGTTACCAGCATATTGAGAAGATCAGAAAGACTATGATCCATTTGTTGCATATTATAGTTCATTATGAACTGAGAAAATGAATCATCTAGGGAGGATAGAAGAAGATCTTGAGCTAGCTCCGCATCAAGTGCAAATCCAAGGTCTTGAATTTGCTCAATAAGGCCTATCATTTTTAGACCATGTTGATGCACAGGAGCACCCCTCACATGCTTTGTCTTAACAAGCTCATTGACAGCTGTGAATCGCACATTTCTATTTCTCTCACCAAACAATTCAGTGAGATGAAGTAATATAGAACTGGCGCTATCCATATTCTCATGTTGCTTCTGAAGTTGTGAGTTCATGGATGCAAGCATAACACATTTAGCTTGCGTGTCATCATCCTTATGCTTTTGATAAGCAACACGTTGCTCATCGGTTGCATCTTGAGCCAATGGAGTGTGAGGAGGTGCATTTTGTAAGACATAAGCGATCTTATCGAATGTCAATACAATTTTCAAATTGCGGAGCCAGTCATTGAAGTTTGGGCCCTCAAGACGATTTTCATTGAGAATTTTAGTGATAGGATGTCCTGACATATTGCAGTCTACATAACATAAAATAAAAGAAGTGAGATTGATTTTAAAACCAAGTGACTCGGGTCTTAAGAATCAAATGGCACCCTCTCACTATTTTAACAAATTCCAAATCCCTCAAGGAATTCGAGAGTATAAATTAAAACTCTTAGTGAGTATGGAAGACTCATTTTCATTAAGCCAACCGCATCATAATAGAACTATAGGTCAACTTAATTTCCATGAGAGGATACTCTTATCCAATCACATCAAATGTGAATATCCATAACTTTGGCCTCTAAAGTAAGTAAGTCTCACCATAATAGGATATTGATAAATTACTCTAGTTAAGCTATACCCATCATCTCATGTAAGTATAGGGATCAAAAATTAAATCTCATCATAATAGAATATTGACCAAGATTTGTCCCTACCTTACAACATCAAATGTTGAATAACCTCTTTTTAATGCTCCTAGCAAGAAATACCCCCGTTCGGAATGATATTCACATGTAAGAACATCTAATAGGAGATTACAATGTTGGAAGGCCACAAAGAAGCATTCATAATGTCTTCTTCGTTTTTCAACTTAATATCACTTTGAGGGAATTTTAAGGTCTCATCTTTAATAATCTCATTAATAACAATCACATTGCATTTGCTTTGATCCTAATGCAATCACATTTTCATTATACTTGATCTATAATAAAATACTCCCACTTAATTGTTTTTCGGAAAAACAATTTGATTTCATCAAAAACATTTTTCAAATGGAATCATGGGAAGTATAAAATTACTTGATCAAGTGCAACGAACATGCAATTATAATAGGTCACATAGGATGATTATGGACTTGTTGTTTGATCCAACATGAGCCAATATGTTGGATCAAGGTCATGTTTGGGTGGTTGATTTTAATTACGCGTAACGATTACGAAAATTAAATAACTAAGCTAAGCTATTACACTTTGCACTTGAACTTATTTCAAGGCTTGATGACTTCAAACTTCTTCTTTGGATCATCATCATGTGCCTCCATCTTCGATTACAAGAGTGGATAAGGGGCATACAAGCTCCCATTTAAATTTAATCAAACTTGAATAAATTAAATAAGCTACTTAGTTACACAACCAAATGAATTAATCAAATTAATTACATAACCCAAATGAATTAACTACTTTAATTACATAACCACATTCATTCAAAATGAATAGTCGGCCAATCTCATGCTCAATTATATTAGGCCATAGTCCATAATCATCCTTTAATTAACCAAGATTAATAAGGTTAATTAAACAAGCATATTTAACTCAATCAAAATAAGTTAACCACTAAATTACTTTAATTTAAGCAAGTAAATTAGTTGAGTGATTTATGAGATGATGTCTTACATCATGCATCATTAACTTTTGGTGAGTAATTTAGGGGATAATGTTTTACATCATGCATCACCAACTTTTGGTGAGTGATTTAGAGATAATGTTTTACATCATGTATCACAAACTTTTGGTGAGTGATTTTAGAGATAATGTTTTACATCATGCATCACCAACTTTTGGTGAGTGATTTAGAGATAATGTTTTACATCATGCATCACCAACTTTTGGAGAGTTATTTAAAGAAACTAATAATAAAGATGACTAACTCTACCAACTATTTGGTGAGAGAAACATGGAAATGATTTTATGTCATCATTAACTATTAGGTAAATAACAATTCATGAATTTATGGATCAAAAGTGAGAGCAAACACCATGGAAAAATGAGCTAGTTCACAACTAGTTTAGAGATATTCCAAAAAGCTGGAAATAAAATTCCAGCTTTATGTTCTTCCATTGAACACTTGTTTACTTCATCTTTGAAGCCAAAACATGCATCCCCTAAAGCATATATCATCTAACATGTTTCTAAGATTAACATTTTAATTAAGAAACATATAGAACCCCTTAATACATATCTCATATGCATTAAAGTTTCATAAAACTTAAACCACTTCTTACATGTAATTTCTAGAAACCTTTTCTTGCTATCATAAAATCTACCTTACATCACATGCTTCATAACTTTTATGATAAAGCAAATTTTATGATCTAAATTACATATTACTCTAAGCTTAAGAAAATCACATCAACAAACATACTTAGCCATGTTTATAACATATCAAAATTAAGCCAATGGCTCTGATACCAATTGAAGGAATGGATGGATTTCAAAACTTTTTAATTAGTGCGGAATAAGTTTAACAATTAAACTACTAACTAAACATAAAATCCATTCCTTTAACCCATGATCTTGGCTTATTGTGATATGTATATAAACATAGCATGCATGGTAAGGAAGAACAAAGAGGGAGTTTATGTTCTACTCACCCTTGGAGCGTGATTTTAATCCGATCCAAGTGAACCACCAAAGTTCCTCTCCTTGATCTCTCCTTGTGTGTGTTTCCTCCACCTTGAAGCACCTTGAATTAAGAACTCCTTCTTATACTCCTTCTTGTGCTTGTAATCTCCTCCTTGATGTAACAAGTAAAGCCACAAAAATATATGGCCTCTAAGGATCTTCACCAAGTGAATCAAGAGATGAAGAAAGATGAAAGAAAAGAAGAAATTATGCAAGTGTTCTTCTTTCCTTTAATTTCTGAAAAATGGACCAAGAGAGAACTCTCTTTCTCTCTCTCTAATCTGAAAATAATAGTGTGGAGACACCCCCTTTTCTTTGTCCATGCTTTCCCTTTTATATAATAGGAAATAACTCCAATTACTAAAAGAAAAATATTGACTTTCATAAAGCCAATATTTTGGCTGGTCCATACATGTTATTGGGCACTAAAAATGTGTCTTGGGCTTTCATTTAAATCTCATTTAGTGAAGCCCAAGTCCACACCAAAAAACCCGACAATCGTTTAGGCCCAATAGGTTCGGTTTTACCCGAAAATCCTAATTATGTTCAAATAATAAATCTAATTAATTATTTGCTCATAACCAACTCTTGTTTAATCTTCTTCATATACAATCTCAATGATCCACTTATATGGTGTGCGATCTCTTAGGTTCTAATTAACAAGGCAGTGAAGTTTATAGAAACCATTCTATTTTGTTTACGAATCAAAAACTCCATTTTTGATTCTCCCTTGTTATTAGGATAATAAATGTTTATTAATCCTCGGGGACTTCACAAGTCATGAGTGACGTCTTGCAACATATCATGACTACCCTAGTTAATGTAGAATGACAAAGAACCTATTCAATTGGAATTACAATACAATACGGTCCTTCTCTTACACTATGTTCTAAATCACATCATCGGGGTATGGAATTGATATGTCAATCCCCTAATGTGATTTTCATTCTTATGTGATTCTTAGAATGTGATTAAAAACTCCTTTTTAAATCTCATTCAATGCTTTGGCCAAAGACTCATTGAATCACATCTTTGAACATACACCTTATTTACTTAAGGATAGAGATTCCTTGTTGTACACTCACATGTCTCCATGACCGAATTGATTATACCAATGAATGCATCTATTATATCCATTAAGGGACACAATGTTATTGCATCATCAAGAGATAATCCATTCACTCATAAGACAACTATGGTGTCTCAGGTCAAAGGACTAATTTGTATTATTGCAATTTAGAGTTCAAGTTTGACATGTAAGTAAGACTCCATACAAGAACTCTAATGATCGCGTTCAGTATACTCTTTAAGTTAAGAGCACCCACATACTTGTATTAGTGTCTCTACACAAATGACAAGAGACATATCATCCTCCATATTGAGAATACATAGTATGTGCTAGTCTTTCCGGATTATCAATGTCCAAGTGATAATCCTATGACTAGGAACCTTTTAGGATAAGAGTGTGAAAGAGTAAATGTCTCACACATCTAACTCTTTAGATTACTTTCTCTTTAACTCATATTCCTTGGACCTTGTTCAATCAAATATTAAGTATAAGCAATGAACAATAAACTTGCCCTTTTGAATAATAATAATTACAATAATAATTACATCAAAATGATTGTTTTAGGACACAATTCCTTCAGTACTTACTCGATTGCAGGAGATTTTTGAAACAATAAGTCCCAAACTTGCCTTGTCATAAAATTTCGCTTATTTGTACTATTTTTTATTGTTTTATTGTTTCCTAGTTTGAAACTGGAAAGCTAAGAATAAAATGAAAAATATTTACAAATCTTATCAAAAGAAAAAATTACACATTTATAGCTCCCAACCTCCCAAAATGATCAAAATCCACTCACTTAAACTCGATGTTAGACCTCCAAATTCTCTTTTGTCATTCATCTGATGTTAGATTGGAAAATGTACAATGAGCATTACAACCAACCAACTGAGTGACATGGAGTGAAAGTTTGTTTTGATGATCCAAGAAGTGATATTGTCTAACATGGTGGATCTGGGTTCCGTGGATGATTTGGAGAGAAAATGAAGTGAAAATGTGTTCTATTAATATATATATGTGGTGGTACAGTGTAATGTGACGGATCTGAGTCTCGCAGTTGATTTTAAGACAAAATGGAATCAAAATGTGTTATGATGATACAATGTGACGTGGAATAGGGTCATGCGGTTGATTTTGAACAAAATAAAGTGAAAATATGTTCTGGTGATACTGTGATAGATGTGACATTACTAGGCTAGGTCTTGTGGTTGAAAATGTTTTCTAGTAATATATGCGGTGGTACAGTGTAATGTGACGGATCTGAGTCCCACAATTACTTTTAGGACAAAATGGAGTGAAAATGTGGTATGATGATACATCTGACATAGAATAGGGTCTTGCGGTACGCTTAAATAGGAGTTCGTATGTGAAAGTTACTGTTCATGGTAATTTTGTTTAATTAGAAAAAGTTACTGTGGTAGGTTTCCATTTCCGAAAACCCACCCCAGTAAAATTTCTCTCTCTCTATCTCTCTCTCTCCTCCCCCGCGCATTCTCTTTCTCTCTCTTTGACTCTCTTCACATTTTCCGTCGATTCCTCGCCGTCCAGCCACCTAACGTCGCGCCATCGGTATTGATAGGACCGCCTCCTCCTCCCGCTTAAGCCTATAGGGGTGGTTCACTGCGATTTGGCCAGAGAAGAAAGATCGAAGCCAAAAACCTCAACTGTAACAGTTTGACATTTCCGGCGATTTCTCCCGATTCTGGCCACCATCTTCGACGATTCCGGTCATTCTGGAAAGCTCATTCTTCATAGATGAATCCCTCCAAGTTTCATGATCGAATTTGAGGTGTGGAAGGAGAATCGAATGATTGAAGAATTTACTGTGCAAATCGGCAATTTTCCTATCAAGCTCCATTTCCGGCCAACCAAGGTAGTTTCTGACTTTGTTGTAGTTGAGAAAGATGTTGGAAATGTTGAGATGATCTTGCTGGTGAAATTTGGCGATCCGGTTTGGAGGTTGGCCGGCAGCGCGTAGGGCAGGATTTGGGTTTCTATTTTTAGCTAGTTAAATTATGTTACAGTTGTAGAGCTTATAAATATGAATTTTGTGGAAATTGGAGAAGTTTGATATCGATTTCGATTTCTTCAAAGGCTGGAGTTTTGATTATCGATTTACGAGAATCCGACAATCAGATTTCTCTCGGTTCTGCCCTAGAACCTTTAAATTAATGAATTGGTGTTAGTGGTCAAGTTTGGGTTGAATCCAAGAAGTAATGGAGATATTGGTTTACGTGGGCTTTTCGGGTTTCGTTTTAGAATCTTAATTAATTGTCGAATTGTTGTTTATGGAATATAATTTTGTACAGGACGAGGTACCGACCCATCGCTTGATGAGGATCCTTACTCTTGGCCACGTTAGCTGGATACTGTGAGTAGACTTTTGATTTTAAGTGATGCATGCGGTTATTTTTCCCGAATTATTGATTTAGTTATTTATCATTTTATTATAACTTGAGCATTCATTTGAGTTCGGAAATTAATTTCGGTTTATCCCGTGGTTTTGCTTTCAATGATGATTTTCAGATATTGATTATAATTTATTTCGGTTACATTTTCGGAAGTGGATTTTGTGTTGCTATTTTATGTGATATTGAGTTCCGATGATTTATCTCTGATATTTGGTAATTATGTCGATTTATGTTGTTTTATTGGATTTTGAGAATATCCTTTTGGCGTGTGGGACACGTCGTTGATTTATTTTTTTTTTTCTCATGAGATTTTCCGAGTACGTACGGTTGGGAATCGTACTCGTGTCTTATTGCAAGATTTCTGGGAAGCTTTACTTGTTTTCGGTTTTCTATTGTTTTTCTTCACCATATTTGGGTCGATTTATTTAGTTCTCCTCCTCACGTGGGTGTAGTCGAGCATTATTAGTACTCCTCCCTACTTACTATGTGTTTGTGGGTGAGTTGAGCATAGAGCCGGGGAGGCTTCCTTCATTGCATGGTGATATTTTCTTTCCCATATCCTTCTATTACTTTACTAGTGGGACTAGTCCGATTTTGTTTAACCAGTGGGGCTGGTCTTATTTTCTTGAGTATCAGAGTTTCAGACTTTTTACTTGGTTGTTTGTGACTAGCGGGGCTAGTTGGTTTTCTTGAGCTGAACACCAGTCAGATTATTTTCCTTAATTGTTGCATGCATCGGGTTTTTAAAGGATTAAATGTGGGAAAGTATAAAATCCCTCTTCCTTAAATGCATTTATGTGCTTTCCCCTAGAGCCCTTCGATTTCAAATGCCCAGATTGTAGAGTAGCTGGTCCAGCACAGTAGGATTCGGGCCATAGCATCTGCTGCTGTTGTTTTCTATATTGTAGGTTATTTATTGAACCTACTTGTATCTTGAATTCTTTTCCACTTTTAGATTGCTCTGATAACCTGTGTGACAATTGTTTTAAAGTTTGAGAATTATATTTGTGTATTTGGAACATATTGTATTTCAGATCTCAGTTGCTTGCGGAGTTGTTGTAATTTGGGGAGCAGGGTGGCTTCAGAAGATTAAGGATGGCTTATTAGAAGTGTGAATGTCTTTCTACAGGTTTTGGGTAGTCCACTTTTAAGGGGAAGTTCTGGCAAATTTTTGGTAGAATTTCTTTTAAGGTGGGCCCCGCATGGTCTCTTCGGATTTCAGGATGAAATCCGGGGCAGGTCCTGTCAACTTGGTATGATGATAGCTGTGACATGGCTAGTCTAGGTCTCACGGTTGATTTTGAGATAAAATGCAGTGAAAATCTATGATGGTGATACCATTACAGTGCGGTGTAGTAGGCCTGGATCCCTCGGTTGATTTTGAGACAAATTGAATTGAAACCGTGTTATGGATAAGTACATATTTTATATAAAAAAAATGACATTTTAAGAAGGAAAAATATCACAAATGGTCACTCAATCATTACTCTATCAAACACTTTAGTCACTTTACTAAATAATCCGTCAAAATCTCAGTTAAATAGACAATATTTTTATATATATGCATTTTTTTATAGGGTAATTTCGTCAAAATCTCGCTTTAGCCAGTTCTCCGAATCAATTCAATTCAGACTTCTCAGTTTTCCAAGGTTGGTTGGACAAAAATATTATTGATATTGTAGCAAAAAAAATTAATGAAAAAATAACAGAGTTAAAGTTGAATGACCGAAATAATATATTTAAAAAGTGAGTGACCAAAGTGTCGAACAGTTAAAAGTTTAGTGACAATTTGTGATACTCTCCCTTTTAAGAAAAATCTATATAAAAAAGATAAAAAAAATCTTAAAAAATAATAAATAGATAAAACACAGAAATTGTTATCTCCAAATTCCACATTTTTTTTCCTTCGCAGAAATTGGATATTTGTATGATAACTTTCCAAACGGATAAAATACAACTCCTAGAAATAAAAATTCCGATTTTTTCTCAAATTCTATGATTTTTGTCCTTCATTCAAACACAACCCAAAGGAAATATCTTATCAAGTGAAAAAGTACAAGAAGTACCCAAAACTTGACAAAAAATAGGACTCACATTTCAAGAGTGGTGAAGTGTCTTGTGCGTTACCGTAATGCAATCATACAGATTGATCAAAAGTTCCATCAAACTTTTTCCTTGTAATGGAACATATACGTTTTGCTTTCTTCAAGGTAGCTAGCCCCTAGCTTTCCAATAATAGTGGGAAAGTACTATTTCATAATAATGCTTAACACTTATTACTAGAGCTGGGCTCGGTTCGGTACCGGAGCCTCCGGGCCGATACCATGTACCGTACTAACTTAGATTGGTAGGCTAAAAACCATACCACTACTGGCCACAAAATCCGGTATACCGACTTAATTGGTCAGGTCGGTATGGTTGGGCCTCCAACCAAGCTTCTAATAGTCGCTGCTCATATTGACCATCTAACTCAATTCGACACTCATACACCCACCAAAAGAGAAGAAGAAGACACGATTGCAGACACTTGACGGGGCTTCGCTCCTTCAAACATCTATTTGATCACCATGTTTCTTAGGACTCCAAGACTCCCAACTCATATCAATACCCCAATTTGATATTCCATTATCATATGGATCTGCTTTCTTCAATAATTAACCGTTTCTTGGGGAATAAGAAAGTGGGTTTGCAGCTATTGATTAATTGATCCAACCGAGTCAAGGCCAAGGTTCTTAACTTCTTATCTTCAGCTACAGATTCAATTACTTGTGTGTTTCTAGTTGAATCTCACCTGGATTTCTCTCTCTAGCATGAAATGAAGTCCATCCTCCCCCTGCTTCTTCTCGGTTTTAATGGGTTGCTTCAATTTGGCTGGGCATTTTAATGGGTTGCTTCAATTTCCATTAGACTTCTTGTTTGCTACTTCTTTTTCATCGATGAAGATCTGCATCTGGCCAATAACAAGAGTATCAATTGGCCTGAGAAGCTTGATGCCTGTGATTTGAACTGAACCATTAGTTTTGGATTTGGGATTTGATGAGGGAGAGGAAGAATGGATCTGAATCATTTGGATGATGGAATCATGGAATGAATCGAGAGGATGATGGAATGAGTCGATGGATTGATTGGATTGAATCGATGGCTGGATTGGATTTTAGTGTTCTACTTTCTACGGTTCGATACTGAGAGAGAGGCGAGAGGCTGAGAGATAAATTGAGAAACTGAGTAACCCGTTCTAACCCCTTTAGGGGTTTGTAAGAAATACACGGTACGGTATACCGTATTTAGCTAAAAATTAATACTGTTACCGTACCGTTTACATGGATTCGGTTCGGTACAACCGTACCGACACTTCAGTTACCGATGAAGTCGGCTACCAATTGCTTTGGTTAGACTCGAATATGGCTGGTACAGTTGTTCTCGGCTGAAAATTGTCAGCCCTACTTATTACTTGTCCTCGCAATAGTCTATGCCTTCATATTGATTCTGCTTGAATGTCTATGCCTTCACAAAACAAAAACATTCCGTTCTTACAAAGGATACAAGGGAGATATCTGTGGTCCTATCCATTCAGAATGCAGACCATTCAAGTACTTTATGGTTCTGGTGGATGCTTCGACACGCTGGTCACATGTCGCATTATTGTCCACAAGAAATGCTGCATTTGCAAAACTCCTAGCACTAATTATACGATTAAGGGCTCACCACCCTGATCACCTCATCAAATCTATAAGGCTTGATAACGCTGGAGAGTTCACATCAAAAGCGTTTGATGATTATTGCATGTCTATTGGGATCGATGAAGAGCATCATGTACCCCATGTGCATACACAAAATGGTCTCGCAGAAGCCACCATCTGTAGTTATGCGCACCAACGTGCCCATATCTATCTGGGGTTATGCAATATTGCACACAGCTTTACTTATTCATTTCAGACCCACAGCTAGCCAACCATTTTCTGCGTACTAGTTGGTAATTGGATATGAGCCTGACATTTTACACTTACGCATATTTGGTTGCGCAGTGTATGTGCCTATTGCGCCCCCACAACGCACCAAAATGGGTCCTCAGAGACGATTAAGTATTTATGTTGGATACGAATCTCCAACAATTATCCGGTATTTGGAATCCTTGACAGGCGATCTCTTTACCTCTAGATTTGCGGATTGTCACTTTGATGAGACAATCTTCTCATTGTTAGGGGGAGTAGGAAAAAAGAATTTCCAAGGAAACGACAGGAATTGTCGTGGTTTGTCCCCACTCTGTCTCATTTTGATCCCTGCACTTCACAATGTGAAAGTGAAAAGAAAAGAATAATCTATCTTCAGAATGTAGCAGATTCGATGTCTGATGCGTTTACTGATATCGCAAAAGCGACGAGATCACATATACTAGCTGCAAACGTGCCTGCAAGGTTAGAAGTCCCCAACAAGGGGCACGGCGCCGCAGATAGAGGCGCTACAACCACACTTAATGGAGGTGTGGTTGAGGTCGTGGCTCCCCAAAGGAAGAAGGGAAGGCCACTTGGTTCGATTGACACTCACCCAAGGAAGAATAGGGGGAGTAAGGCACAAACCGATCCATTAATCATCAATGTAGAGAACCCCTCTCATGAGATTGTCTCTGATTATAGTTATGTCCATGAATCAATACTGGAGGACGCTCCGATGTTTGAAATGATTCCATAGAACAAAGAAATCTCAATGGATTATGAGAGTGCGTATGAGTTGATGGAAAGATCTATTCCATACACATTGATGATGTATTTGCGTATTTGCATACACTGTTGGTCAAGAAATCTTAGAGCATGATGATATCGAACCACGCTCTGTTGTAAAATGTCAACAAAGAGCAGATTGACCTAAATGGAAAGAAGCAATCCAGGCAGAACTAGATTCTCTGGCAAAGAGACAGGTATTTGGTCCGGTAGTGCTAACCCCACCAAGTGTAAAGCCTATAGGACATAAATGGGTCTTTGTCAGAAAGCGTAATGAAAAGAATGAAGTCCTGATCTACAAGGCTCGCCTTGTGGCGCAAAGTTTCTCACAATGCCCTGGAATTGAGTATGAGGAGACATACTCTCCCGTAATGGACATTATAACGTTCTGCTACTTAGTTAGCTTGGTAGTTTCCGAAGGACTGGAAATGCAGCTCATGGATGTGGTTACTGCATATCTCTATGGGGATTTAGATTCATATATATATATATATATATATATAGGGCTAAATACAAATTACTACCCTGTGGTTTAGGTCGAAAATCAATTCAGTCCCTGAACTTCTAATTTCATCAAAAACACCCCTGCACTTTCAATTTTGATCTAATAAGTCCAATTTGTTAGTTTTCCGACAATTGAGTTATTTAACTTGTTAATGTGGATCATATATGGCCTATGTTTTATGATGTGGTGTCGAGGTGGTCTGCATTGTCAATTTAGGAGTGAGTCCTACTATTAAAAATAAATAGTTTTTCAACAAATAATCCAACTATTTGAAAGAATATTAACGAATTGGACCTATTAGATCAAAATTGAAAGTGCAGGGGTGTTTTTGATGAAATTAGAAGTCCAGGGACTGAATTGATTTTGGACCTAAACCACAGGGTACTAACTAGTATTTAGCCCATATATATATATATATATACTCTAAACCACGGAGTGCGTTTGCAATTAGGTTGAAACGCTCACTTTAAGGATTTAAACAATCCGGGCGGATGTGGTATACTCGTCTAAGTGACTACTTGATTGGGAAAGGATATAAGAATGATGAATTATGCCCCTGCGTATTCATAAAGAAAACAAGTTCCGGATTTGCAATTGTAGTTGTATATGTCGATGATATGAACATAATAGGTATTCTTGATGAAATAAGAGAAACTGCGAGCTACTTGAAATCCGAATTTGAGATGAATGATCTTGGGAAAACTCGATTCTGTCTAGGCCTTGAACTAGAACACCGAGTTTGTGGAATACTAATCCACCAATCTGCGTATGTCCAAAAGATACTCAGGCGATTTAACATGGACAAAGCGCATCCTGCTAGCACTCTCATGATCAGTCGAAGTTTGGATGCAAAGAAAGATCCATTTCGTCCAAAGGAAGATGACGAAGAGGTGTTAGGAGCTGAAATTCTCTATCTAAGTGCAATAGGTGCATTATTGTACTTAGCCCAATGTACTCGACCAGACATTACATTCTCAGTGAACTTGTTAGCTAGATTTAGCTCAGCGCCAACGCAGCGTCACTGGAATGGTATCAAGAATATTTTCCGATACCTAAAGGGAACCATTGACTTGAGACTATTCTTTCCCTACAGAGAGACGAGAGGGACCGCAGATGGAACTGCAATCCCTAAAGGAAATGTTGATGGCGAAAGCACCACTCACTACACCAAAATCCCAAATGATGTTTTGGTTGGTTTTGCTAATGTTGGGTATCTCTCTGACCCACATAAAGGTCGTTCCCAAACTGGTTATGTATTTACCATTGGGAACACGGCGATATCTTGGAGATCAACCAAGCAAACTCTTGTGGCTACCTCCTCGAACCACTCAGAAATCATTACTCTACATGAGGTGGTTCGTGAGTGTATATGGTTAAGAGCTATCATTACACATATTCGAGGGACCAGTGGTTTGAGTTCTACCACTTAAGAGCCTACTTGCATTTATGAAGATAATGCAGCTTGCATCGAACATATGAAGCTAGGTTATATCAAGGGTGATAATACAAAACACATATCGCCAAAGTTTTTTTACAATCAGCAACAACAGGCTCTCCTCAATATTCAAGTGAATCAAGTAAGGTCTGAGGAGAATGTGGCAGATTTGTTCACCAAATCATTGCCTAATGCCACATTTGAGAAACATGTGAAAAACATAGAAATGCGAAGACTTTCCAAGCTCCCTTGATTAATGTAAGGATCAGGGGGAGGTGTAGATGTTAGGGGGAGTCTAACACACACATGTCATCCTCAAATGTACAAGGTGCGTCGTGCTCTTTTCCTTCGACCAATGTGTATTTTTTGTCCCACAGGGTTCTTATTGTTACTTGGCAAGGTTTTTAGTGAGGCGCGCAACAACTCATGCACCGTTTCGTCTTGGACTTGGCACAAAGGAGAGTGTTAAAGGAAAAGCACATTATGTGTCTTCATCAAAGTAACTGACGAAAAGGAAATCAAGGAATTGCAATCACATCACAATCAATATTTACTATCATTATTGTAATTGATGTTAATTGATATTTTCATTGTAATTCTATCCCTATATAAAGGGGATATGAAATGAAATGAGTAGACCAATTCTCTTTTACTTTTACACTTAAAAAATAATAAATAGATAAAACACTCCAAATTCCACATTTTTTTTTCCTTCGTGGAAATTGGATATTTGTATGATAACTTTCCAAACGGATAAAATATATACAACTCCTAGAAATAAAAATTCCGATTTTTTTTCAAATTCTGTGATTTTTTTTCCTTCATTCAAACACAACTCGAAGGAAATATCTTATCAAGTGAAAAAGTACAAGAAGTACCCAAAACTTGACAAAAAATAAGACTCGCATTTCAAGAGTAGTGAAGTGACTTGTGCGTTACCGTAATGTAATCAACTAATCATAGAGATTAATCAAAATTTCCATCAAACTTTTTCCTCGTAATGGAACATATACGTTTTGCTTTCTTCAAGGTAGCTAGCCCCTAGCTTTCCAATAATAGTGGGAAAGTACTATTTCATAATAATGCTTAACACTTATTACTTGACCTTGCAATAAGACAAAGAGTTATTTAGACGTCCGTTAGTCTATGCCTTCATATTGATTCTGCTTGAATGTCCTAATACAGACATTTGCAATGCTATCAATCATAATTAGGGTGAAAAAGAAGAATTAGACATCCACTAATTATCATCCACTAATTATCATAACGGATTACAAGAATTAGACATCTACTAATTATCATAACAGATTACAATTTCATAAATTAATTGATCATTTTTCACAAATATAACATGCGAATTTTGTTAAAAAAGAAATTCATTAAGAGTATGAATTAATCTCCTATATTATGCATGGAATGATACTACAGCTCACAAACTTATGATAAGATTATGAATGTGCCAAGTGTGAAGAGGGGTTTTGATAAAAAATAAAATAAAAGATTAATAAATAAATAAGAAACAAATCAAGTGTGAAGAGGGTAAAACCGTAATTGTGAAAGAATAAAGGTAAATAAAAAAAACATAAGTCAACAGAGGAAAACACGCCCAGTGGGACTCGAACCCACAATCGCTTGATTAGAAGTCAAGCGCCTTATCCATTAGGCCATGGGCGCTAGTTGATACAAGCTGCTTCTTGTAACTATATGAAGAGAGTATTATATGGTCCTTTTTCCAATGCATTCCATTACACTAAACACACCTGATTCTTGACTTTTACAGTTCTACTGTATTTCATTGCCAAAAAGGGACTGCTCATCTATCCATCAGTCATGCATTCTCACATTCACTAATTCATGTATGAAATACTCAGTCGTGTTTTATGAACCAACAGAAGCAACTATGTTGAAGGCAGGTTAAATCAGACCCAAAATAAACACAACCACATATCATAAGGCTACGAATGGTAACCAAGACAGATTAATACCGGTCATTGCAGTGATTGCACTGAACCATATTAGCAACCATGTATGTGCAAGTATATAATTAACCATTATTGATGTAACCCATAATAATGCAACCGTCTATGTATGCAACAGTAGAGGATATGGTATGAGCTAGCTACAAGATCGATTAAAGCATTATACCAACTAAATCTGCCCCATTATGCTAATTATTTATGCAAAATCATCTTATCGGCCAATTGATTAGGAGTGAACGACCAGTGGGGCAATTCTGCAATTATGAGACAGCTAATTATCCAGTTGACTGATATGTAAGTGTAACAATGAATAATTCAATTCAATATATAATCTTCAATTGTGTGATTATGAATCTTTGCAACCTCCAAGAAGAATGCTAGTGGAAGAAGAGGGTCCAGTACTCCAGTTCCCAATGGTGCTCGACCATCTTTAGGGTTTAGAAAATTAGTAGGGTTCAGAAACAATATTCTTCAACATTTCATGGGATTAAAAAGGTCACATGCTAGAAGACCCACCACTTACTCCTCCACAATTAGTTCATGGCACTGGGCACCTAAATATCTCAGCACTTAAAAGCTAGAGTTTGATTCTCATCCTTCAAAGTTTTTTAAGTAAAAACTTATCGACAGTTGGTGATCAATATATATATAAACCCTAGCACAAACATAAGCTCCTCCAATTTCAGTTTTGTCATCAGTACGTCAACAGTGGTTCAGTACCCATATATAATCCACCAAATGGAGATCGATCGAGCTTCATATAATATACTCTGATTTGTTTTCCCTTTTGGGGCCAACTAATGGGATCTTTTTTTTGGAGTAATGCTCCATCCGAGTTGGTATACCGTACGAATCAAACGTGTCGGTGGATGGTTAACATTGTATAATTGAACAACTTCTGCAGAGTTGTTTATATATATGTGTCGATCTATAGCAACGTGTTTGTGCACGCGCAAGAAACCTTTTAATTGGTAAAATCTCCTCTTTTTTCTTTTTCCTTCTGGATCATATATATAGTCGGAAAAGTCTTATTAAGTTTCAATCAAGAATTCAGCCGAAAATCCCCGATCGAAGTTTCAGGATATATTTACATCCTACACACGCAAAAGTATTTATAATTCTTTATATAACTCGGGGGTTTAGGGTTTAAAGTCTACACTCAAGCCAAGGCGATTGATTTGTAAATTTGCAAATAAGACCTGCTCATCTTCCCTCGATCTCTTTTTCACTTGTTAAGGGTCCCAACTCCATAATTTAGTTGGTCTTGTTCAGCGTACGTAGGTACATTCTCTAAATGAGCACCTACGTACTGACCTACAAGATTACCGGAGTATCGTACATGTACAGCTTAAGATCGACCAGTTAATAATTATCCTCCCACGCACCATACTGTCCAGTTAATAATCCTATGACTAGAATCGATATAGGGATAGGATACTATCGAGTACGCTCTAGTGATCTCATGCATGGACTTCATTCACTGACAAATTAATTATGAATAAACGGTCTTGCCCTTGCATTAGTGTTATATTGTACATAACCAAACTA